>NW_024377421.1:0-41819 GCF_016835505.1 Polypterus senegalus
GGTGGACTTCAAAAAGTTAAAAATTTAAATATAAGGTAGGTAAATATTGCATTATCACAATAAAACTGAATACAGTGCATAGTTTTTTACAAAAATTTATATGTCAGTGTTTAAAAAAACCCCCTTTTCCACATCCATCCTGCTATGTGAGACCGAGCGTTTTTCAGATTTATACATTTTGGAAGCCTTTTCAGAAACATTCATTTTCAGTGCTTAAAACTCTATTGGTTCTATATACTACTGGTTTAAAGAAGACAATATACAATCTAATGCATTTCTGGATAAATTACAGATACCACAAATTGGCGCTTTTAGTGTGGAGGCTCGATAAACCTCTGTCATTATCAGAATTACTGGATGCTATAAAGTCACTCCAAGGTGGAAAAGCAGCAGGCCCTGGCGGCTACCTGCAGAGTTTACAAAAATTCCCCGCTCAGCTAGCTCCCCTCCTATTAGCAACATTTAGAAAAGAGATAACCAATCTTTTCCCCACAAACCTTTCCAAGCACTAATCACTGTCTTTCCAAAAACAAAATAAGGACTTATTACAATGGCATCATACAGACCAATTTCACTTCTGAAAAACGCGTTAAAATACTCTCTAAAATCATAGCTAGAAGGATGGAAAAGTGCTCCCCTCAGTAATATCCAAAGACCAACTGGATTTATTAGGGGCCGACACTTATCTTCAAATCTTGACGCCTGTTTAATTAATATACTCACCAACTAAATCAAACACCCCAGAAATATTATTATCATTGGATGCAGAAAAAGCATTAGACATGATTGAATGGAAATACCTTTTTACTATTTTGGAAGTTTGGGTTTGGCGATTTGTGCATGGATTAAATTACTGTATACTAACCCAGAAGCTTCGGTTTGCATCAACAACATTTGCTCAGACTACTTTAAACTAGACCGTGGCACAAGACAAGGATGCCCTTTGTCACCGCTGCTGTTTGCAATTGCCATTGAACCACTGGCAATACATTGTCGAAATACTGATCAGATAAAGGGGATTAGCAGAGAAGGACTGGAACAGAAAATCTCATTATATGCAGATGACATGGTACTGTATATATCAGGACCCAGAAAATTCTGTGCCTGCAGTCTTAGCAGCACTCACAGAATTTCAAAAGATCTCTGGTCTCAGAATTAATCTGAATAAAAGTGTACTCTTTCCAGTGAATTCGTAAGCATATAATATTAGATTAGACACCCTACCTTTTATCATTGCAGAACAGTTTAAATACCTCGGGGTAAACATCACAAGTAAACATAAAGCTCTTTATCAACAAAATTTCATGCGTCATGGAAAAAATTAAACAAGACTTGCATAGATGGTCAACCCTTCATCTCACACTAGCTGGAAGAATTAACACTGTTAAGATGAATATTCTTCCTAAACTCCTTTTTATTTCAAAACATACCAATATACATTAATAAATCATTCTTTAAGCAATTAGATTCAACAATAACCTCATTTATTTGGAATTCTAAACATCCACGCATCAAAGGCGACCTACAAAGACAAAAGGCAGAAGCGGCATGGCTCTACCTAACTTCCAGTTTTATTACTGGGCGGCAAATATACAGGCGATAAGAACCTGGACACAAATAGAAGAACATACACAGGCATGGACCGCAATAGAAGTAAAATCCTGCAGTACTTCTTTGTATTCCTTGCTTTCTGCTCAATAAACACCGTTATCGGCAATACACTAATAACAATTGTGCTCCACTCACTTAGAATCTGGAACCAATGTAGAAAGCATTTTAAGAAGGAGAAGCTTCTATCTGTGGCACCTCTGCAGAGAACCACCTCTTTCAACCTTCACAAACATATGCAGTTTTTAATATCTGGAAAAATTTGGAATTAACTTGCTTAGAGATCCTTTATATAGACAAGCGTCTTTGCATCCTATGAACAATTACATTCCAAATTTAACATTCCAGCTACAAATTTCTTTCACTATCTTCAAATCAGGAACTTTGTTAAACAGAACCTTCCAGATTTTCCTCATCTTGCACCCTCATCCACGCTGGAAAAATTATTGCTCAATTTCAAGGAGTTAGACTCCATCTCTACAATATATAAAATCCTTTTACAATCCCTTCCTTTCAAAGATCCAAGAGGACACTGGGAAAATGACCTCTCAATTAATATATCAGAAAGGAGTGGAAAGTAGCAATGCAGAGAATTCACTCAAGCTCCATATGCGCAAAGCATACAATTATACAACTCAAAATTATATATCGAGCACATCTGTCTCGACTAAAACTCTCAAAATGTTTCCAGGGCATGATCCAACCTGCGAACGCGTTACAGCCAAGCCCCAGCCTCACTAGGTCACATGTTCTGGGCCTGCATCAAATTAACATTATTCTGGACAAAAATTTTTAATTACCTCTCAGACAGTCTTGGACTCACAATCCCTCCTAACCCATTAACAGCTGTGTTTGGGGTTCTTCCAGAGGGTCTTAAAGTGGAGAAAGACAAACAAATTGTGATTGCATTCACTACACTGTTGGCACGCAGACTTATTCTGATAAACTGGAAGAACCCAAACTCTCCTCTTTTAAGTCAGTGGGAAACCGATGTGTTATATTATTTGAAATTGGAAAAAATCAAATACTCAGTTAGAGGATCTGTGCAGACTTTTTTCAAAACATGGCAGGATCTAATCAGTAATATTTTGAAATGATTTTATAAAGCACAGAGAATTTGTTGATTTAGGTATTTTTACAAGCCTTAAATTTTACAATCGCTTGGCTTGCTCTCTCTCTCAGGGGTGGGGATCGATCTGTTCTTAACTCAATTCTTTTTTTTGTAAAAACTTGATTGCTATGTATGATTGTAATAAAATTAATAAATAATAATAAAAAAAACTGCTATTGGTAACACTTTAGTTTAGATACTGCAAAAATGCACCAGTACTACTTTACTATTATGTAACAAGACCTTAACATACACTTCTTTGAGTCTTCCTAATACTTAAAAAGCATCAGAAGTGACTTGGGTCACTAAGGAGTTAAGGAGTTTAATGAAAAGCTACACATGGTCTGCAATGAACAATTCCAGATTCAGGGGCTCAACTATTACTACCAATCTCTGCTGCTCTATGGTATAGAATATTAAATGAATGCACTTCTTCAGGTCCGTTTTCAGATACAATCAATAGCTTTTTTAAGTTATTCATACATTAATCTGAAATCATTGTCTGATGGCTATAAATAATTATTGAGAATGCCATAAACGTGACATCAGAAGTGATATATTTTCTAACTCAGATGAGAGAGTAAAAAATAAAAACATTAAACTGAAAATGCTCTTGCTTCTCTGAAAAGTAAAATATGACAGGTATTATCCTCCAACTTCCATTTGACTTCAAATAGCATAGATGACCACTGTGTATTCATTGAGATGGTGTATAAAATACATATTTTTGAAGCTTGTTATAACTGCAAGAAGTCATACAAATAATGAGTTAGATAGGTCCTCTGCTGAAAGGGGGTGTTATCCGCTGCCCGACTATAAATGATAAAATATGTCATGTTAACATGTGGATCACATCTGATAGCCTATTACATTAATTCATCCTGGACGTTTCCTTTTCATATTTTTTGTTAATAGACTCCTGTTAACAGCTCTCCTGAAAAATCTCTGACGGTTCATATTTGAGTAAGTATTTAATGTTTAATGCTTTAATACCTCTCATTCTGCAGGAATGCAAAGGTATTGCAGACGGGAACTGCCTTTTATTAATTTTAATTCATCAGAGAAACATATGACATAAATGTCCTGAAAAGATTTTTAGAATTTAATGGAATATGAACACTTATTTAAAACACAGTCAGAATTTGGAATCCAGATTTATTTTTGGAAGGGGTGGTTTTTGTGTGAAGTTTGAGTAATATCCTCAAATTTGTATGGATTTGTTTCTTCATACAAGTGTTAGAATAACTGGATCACTTAATTGGCTTTTATATTTAAAATATTTTTTCAGTGTCTGGTGTAAATTAAAAAAATGATTGGAAACATTAAATTAGCCGATGAGAGTGAGTGTAGGAATGTGTGTGTCAAGTTTGGCAATGGTGCCCAGGCCAGTGTTGGGGTGAACATGATAAATGCCTTAAAATTGATTGACTTTCTAAATTTACTTAATCGCTCAGTATTGAAACCAATGAAAAGAATAGCTATTAAAGTCTGTAAACTGTTATTACAACTGATAATTTAATCAGTAGCTTTTTTCATGCCTTGAAATTGGGATTCTTACAAATTTATTTCGTGTTCAACAGGCCATAGGAATATAAGGTTACATTAGTCTATGATAGGATTTTCCTCACCTACAATTTAAACACATGCTGTCATCTTGGTTGGCAATGACATGTACTTTTAGTGCGATACTGTATATATAACACTGTTCAGTACTTCAAACTAATATGTCTTGGGTCATAATTGTCTAATTTGAATTTATATAGTACATAATGTCAGAGTAAAAGTTGGACCTAATACAAATACAAGAGTAACATCATTAACCACAAATAGTGTATCATAAAACTTGTAGACTAGAATTTCTTTTAACTTTCTGTATATTTATAGAAATCTAAATGTCTTGATCAAGTTTTTGTATTTATATTATTTTCAAATTCACCTTGACCTCTAAAGATATTTTGACCTTGTTTTAGATTTTTTTTTCCTTGGTCATGTTTTGGTGCTTTATATGTTTTAACAACGTTGACAACGTTCTCTTCAAAGCCATTTTGTTTTTCTTGTGGACGAACCCATTTTGAGGAGTATTTGTGGTCTATTGTTACACCATTGCTAGGCAAGATCATCTGGAAGTGCATGATATGTAACAAATTTCTAGGCCAAGAGTGGTCAAGCAAAATTACACCTTTTATTGGCTAACTAAAAAGATTACAATGTACAAGCTTTTTTATTTATTTTATTAATTTTATTAGAATCCATACAAAGCAATCAAGTTTTTTTTTTTTTTTAATTTATTTATTTATTAATTTTATTACAATCAATACATAGCAATCAAGTTTTAACAAAAAAAAAGAATTATGCTAAGAACAGATCGATCCCACCTTGAGAGAGAGAGCAAGCCAACGGTGTAAAATTTAAGGCTTTTAAAAATACTAAATCAACAAATTCTATGTGCTTTATGAAATCATTTCAAAATATTACTGATTAGATCCTGCCATGTTTTAAAAAAAAGCCCAGATCCTCTAACTGAGTTTTATTTTTCAATTTTAAAAAATTTAAAAAATCATTTTCACTGTTTAAAAAAGGGAGAGTTTGGGTTCTTCCAGTTTATCAGAATAATCTGCGACAAATTAATGCAATCCAGTTTGTTTGTCTTTCCACTTTAAGACCCTGGAAAAACCCCAAACCCGCTGATAATGGGTTGGGGGGATTGTGAGCCCAAGACTGTCTGAGAGGTAAAAAAATTTTGTCAGAATAATGTTAATTTGGAGCGGGCCCCAGAACATGTGACCTAGTAGGCTGGGGCTTGGTTTAATTCGGGGTTGGATCATGCCCTGGAAACTTTTTGGGAAGTTTTATTGAGTGTCTCGATATATAATTTTGTTGTATAATTTTTCTTTGGATATGGAGCTTAGTGAATTTTTCCTTTGTACTTTCCCCCCTTTTTCTGATATATTAATTGAGGGTCTTTTTCCCAGTGTCCTCTTGGATCTTTAAAAGGGAAAGGGGATTGAAAAAGGTTTTTATATTTAGAGATGAGTCTAACCCTTGAAATTGAGCAAAATTTTCCAGCGTGGATGAGGGTGCAAATGAGAAAATCTGGGAAAGGGTTTTGTTTCAAAATTTCCCGATTTGAAGATAGTAAAAAAAAATTTTTAGTGGAATGTTAAATTTGGGAAAATTGTTCATAGGATGCAAAACGTTTTCTATAAAGGTCTCTCAAGTTAATTCCCAAATTTTTTCCCGATATTAAAAAATCATATGTTTGTGAGGGTTGAAAATGGTTCTTTTTTGGGGTGCCACAGAAAAAACTTCTCCGCTTAAAAAACTTTCACATTGGTTCCAGATTCTAATGGGTGGAGCCAAATGGGTTATTAGTGATTTCCCAAAAGGTGGGCACAAAGCAAGGTCTACTGCAATTTTTTTTCTTTGGGGGCCCTGCCCGTGTATGTTCTTCTATTTGTGCCCAGGTTCTTTCGACTGTATATTTGCCGAGTAATAAAACGGGAAAGTTAGGTGAGCCATACCTTCTGCCTTTTTGTCTTTGTGGGTCGCTCTTTGATCGTGGATGTTTAAAATTTCCCAAATAAATGAGGTTTTGTTGAATCTAATTGCTAAAGAACGATTTATTAATGTATATTGGTATGTTTTGAAATAAAAAGGAGCTTAGGAAGAATATTCATCTAACAGTGTTAATTCTTCCAGCTAGTGTGAGATGAAGGGTTGACCATCTATGCAAGTCTTGTTTAATTTTTTTTTCCATACAGGCGACGAAATTTTTTGATAAAGAGCTTTATGTTTACTTGTGATGTTTCCCCGAGGTATTTAAACTGTTCTGCAATGATAAAAGAAGGGTGTCTAATCTAATATTATATGCTTGCGAATTCACGGAAAAGTACATTTTTATTCAGATTAATTCTGAGACCAGAGAGCTTTTGAAATTCTGTAGTGCTGCTAAGACTGCAGGCACAGAATTTTCTAGGCCCGATATATACAGTACCATGTCATCTGCATATAATGAGATTTTCTGTTCCATCCTTCTCTGCTAATCCCTTTATCTGATCAGTATTTCGACAATGTATTGCCAGTGGTTCAATGGCAATTGCAAACAACAGTGGTGACAAAGGGCATCCTTGTCTTGTGCCACGTTCTAGTTTAAAGTAGTCTGAGCAAATGTTTTGATGCAAACTGAAGCTTCTGGGTTAGTATACGTAATTTAATCCATGCACAAATGTTAGGAAACCTCAAACTTCTCAAAATAGTAAAAAGGTATTTCCATTCAATCATATCGAATGCTTTTTCTGCATCCAATGATAATAATATTTCTGGGGTGTTTGATTTAGTTGGTGAGTATATTACATTAAACAGGCGTCGAAGATTTGAAGATAAGTGTCGCCCTAATAATCAGTTTGGTCTTGTGATATTATTAGGGGAGCACTTTCTCCATCCTTCTAGCTATGATTTTAGAGAGTATTTTAATCGTCGTTATTCAGAGTGAGATGGTCTGTATGATGCACATTGTAATAAGTCCTTATTTTGTTTTGGAAAGACAGTGATTAGTGCTTGCAGAAGGTTTGTGGAAGGAATTGTTATCTCTGGCTTCTGTAAATGTTACTAATAGGAGGGAGCTAGCTGAGGGAGAATTTCTTGTAAAACTCTGCAGGGTAGCCATCAGGGCCTGCTGCTTTCCACCTTGGAGTGACTTTATAGCATCCAGTAATTCTGATAATGACAGAGGTTTATCGAGCTCCTCCACACTAATAGCGTCAATTTGTGGTATCTGTAATTTATCAGAAATGCATTAGATTGTATATTGTCTTCTTTAAACTCAGTAGTATATAGGGATTTATAGTAGTCTCTAAAAGTACATTATATTTTTGTGTTCGATGATTTTATCTCCATTCGTTAGTAATTACGAGATTGCTATGCACTTCTTGCTTGTGAATTTGTTGCGCTAAAAGCTTATTAGCTTTCTCCATGTTCATAATAATGATGTCTGGATTTGTAAATTAGTTGTTCGGTTTCTTTAGTTGTCAAGAGGTTTAATTCTGAATGTAGAGCCTGCCTCCTCTTATGTAGAGTCTCGCTTGGTAGTCTGGCATGTTCTTCATCTATTTTAGTAATTTCGCCTTTATCTCTGCTGCTTTCTTAAGCTTCGGATTTATTTCTGTGGGAAAGATGTAGAGATAATCTGTCCTCTTAAGAAGGCCTTAAGAGTTTCCCAGAGTATTCCTGCAGAGACTCCCTCAGGGGATGTATTTGTCTCTAGAAAGAATTCAATTTGTTTGGATATAAATTCAGTACAATTCTCGTCAGCTAATAGAAGCGGATTGAGACGCCATCTGCGGGGTGAGTGTATGGGGCTTAGTAATTTCAGCTCCAAGATCATCGGAGCATGGTCTGAAATAACAATAGCATCGTATTTACAAGATTTAATCTTAGGCAAGAAGTTATTATCTATAAAGAAGTAATCAATCCTTGAGTAGCAATGATGTACTGGTGAGTAGAAAGAATATGTTCTTGAATTTGGGTTTAAAAACCTCCAGGGATCTGATAAGTTGTGATCAGTTATAAACTTTGTAATTATCTTTGCGGTGTTGGTTGCCGTTCCCCTGTGGAGGAAGTCTTATCTAAAAGTGGATTTAGAACACAATTAAAGTCCCCAGCCATTATAAGTTTATGAGTGTTCAGATTGGGAATGGATGCAAATAAATTTTGTATAAATTCCTTATCATCAACATTAGGTGCATAAACATTTATCAAAATCATTTTACAGTTAGATAAGTCTCCCATGACCATCACATATCTCCCTTCAGGATCCAATACTACATCTGATGCTACAAATGGTACTGTTCTATGTATGAGAATTCCCACCCCTCTAGTTTTCTTTGTAAAACTAGAATGGAACATTTTGGCCAGTCCAGTCTTTTTGCAGCCGGAACTGATCCTTACTTAGTAAGTGGGTTTCCTGTAAAAATATTATTTTAGCATTTAGACCTGTTAGGTGAGAAAGTACTTTCTTTCTCTTTAATTCGTGATTCAGGCCTTTAACATTCCAGCTTACGAGAGTTAACTGTCCCATCATGGAGACACTGATTCTGAGTTTTTGGTGTCATATTATAGTCTTAACTGGAAGTGAAATAGTTTAGGTCTTAATTTCCTATTCCCCCAAGAGTTGTTGCCATGCAGCTTATTATTACGTTGATAGTTATAATTATAAAGATTGAGATGATAGATTAGATATAGATCAAGCCTGCTCTCTTTCTCTTCCCCCCTTAACCCCCCACCCTCCCTTTTTGCCTCCCCAGGTGAGGCTAAAACCCACTTCATGCAGTCCCAGTCCTCTGACATACCTAGAGACAGAGCACGTCCAAAGCACATCAAGCCCCCATGCAGTGGCGCTTTAAGGTTAAAAGATAGAGATATCTGTTACCAATATAGTCTTTAAAAAGAGGAAAGAAAAAAAAAAAAAAAAAAAGAAAAGAATTTTGCACTTAATATATATACATATATATACACATACACATATACATATATATATATATATATACATACATACATACATACATATAATCTTCATCAATTTTAGTGCATTAGATGATATCCCCAGATAATAAACCCAGGTGATGGTTAAAGATGTGTCCAAAACAAACATAACAAGTCTTAATGCAGTAATAACATAACAGCAAACCAAGGGTATGATATTGAACAGTCTCATTTAGGGTACACATGAAATAATTAGAAGAAAAAAAAAAAAAAAAAAGAGGAGGAAAACGTAATTAAGCACAATAAAACACAAACATTTAGCGCCCTAGTAATACTAAGTAATGATAAGTAAAAAGTAAGTAAAAATAATATAAGAATATGAGAATATATGCTGATAAAAAACCCGTATTTTAAAAAACAAATAGAACAGACAGTAGATTATTAATCCTAGCTTTATCATTTACCGCCATGACTCACAATTATGTATCAGAATAGTCCCGAACAGCTTTCTTCTTCGTTTCTGCCTCCTCCTTGCTAGCGAAAACATAGAAATGCCCTGCCATTCCACTTTCAGTTTTGCGGATACAGGAGGCCGTATTTGACATTGGCTTGCCGTGGCAGCTGTTTAATATTATAGAAGGTGGCGTTTGATAGCTGTTGCTGGAGAAGTCAGGGGAAGAGCGCGAATTTGGCAATCTTCATTTAATATCTTCCTTTTTTTCCTGAGGGTTCCATCACCTCTAACTTAAATGATAATCGTTCAAACGGACTATAAAAGATCTTGGTCGAGGGTCTGCGGTGTTTGATCCGCGTCTGTGATAAGCGCTCTATCTCAGATTCTGCTTTAAAAGTAGCCCGATTATTTTTAGAAAAAGTTCAGTTCTGAATTTCACGGGTTTAAACTTTCGATTCTCCGGCAAGCCTTCAATTCTGACATTATACCTTCTATTCCATCTTCTAAAAGCAGCCAGTCTGTCTCAGTTTTCTCCGAGTTTTTACATTCCAGACGACATTTACGCTCTTTCTCGGCCTGGCAGCTAGATGTTCGGCTATTTTCGATCCGATTAAGTGAATGTCTCACTAAGATGCTCAATCGATCAGCAAGCGTTGCTCAGTTTAGCGAGTTTTTCTCAATCAGCTCTTCAATTTTACCCAGCACCTGTCGAAGTTCACGCTGTACCTCTTGTGAAGCCTCTCATTTGCCTGTTGGATTTCCTGTCAGACATTCATTGGCCTGTTTCATCTCCTGTTTCAGTCTCTCATGTGCCTTTGCCGTTGCTTTCTCATTAGCCTTCTCGCTTTTCTTTATATCTTGCCTGAGGTCAGCGAGCAACACTTTAGTTCAGATAGCTCAAATGTGCCTTCTTGTACCGTAGATGAAGCGCAGACTCTGCTGAAGCGGTGTCCCGCTGCTCAGTCCAGCGTGATTGCGTAACTGAACGCCGGACCTCCCGCCTTTTCAGTTTCAGGTAATCTCTCCAATCGGCGAGCTATCACATCTGCACTCACGATGCTGCACCTCGCCCCTTTTACGCTCTGCAGAAGCGACGATGTAGCGGACCGTGGTACGAGTCTGTACTTTCGCCCATCTGATCCAGGTCTGTCTCTGAGTAGCCGTATCTCGAACTAGGGCTTGCTGATCGCAGCTTGGATGTAGCTTTAGTCTTCGATTCTTTGGACCCCCTTCTTGTTGGCCATGTTTATATGTGTTTACCTATACTGTAGCGGTCCCTCTCGGGTTGAATAAATACAGGATATCTCAGAATAATAAGCAAATAATATGAAAAATAGCACCACTGCTAAGCGGAGCTCCACTTCAGGCGATCCATCTCTCGCATCGGACGAGACCAATTTTATTTTATTAATTTTATTACAATCAATACATAGCAATCAAGTTTTATAAAGAAAAATTAAGTTAAGAACAGATCAATCCACCCTGAGAGAGAGAGAGAGGAGGCCAAGCAGTGTATAAATGAAGGTTTGTAAACATACCTAAATTAATAAATTCTTTATGCTTCATGACCTTATTTTAAAATATTACTGATTAGATCCTGCCATGTTTTAAAAAAGTCTGTACGGATCCTTTGAATATTTGATTTTTTCCAATTTCAAATAGTATAACATATCAGTTTCCCACTGACTTAAAAGAGGAGAGTTTGGGTTCTTCCAGTTTATCAGAATAAGTCTGCGTGCCAAGAGTGTAGTAGAATAGCAATCACAATTAGTTTGTCTTTCTCCACTTTAAGCCCCTCTGGAAGAACCCCAAACACAGCTGTTAATGGGTTAGGAGGTTTGGTCCAAGGCTGTCTGAAAGGTAATTAAAAATTTTTGCCCAGAATAATGTTAATTTGGTGCAGGCCCAGAAAAATGTGACCCAGTGAGGCTGGGGCTTGATTGCAACGTTTGCAGGTTGGATCATCCCCTGGAAACATTTTGAAGTTTTAGTGAGAACAGATGTGCCGATATATAATTTTAGTTGTATAATTGTATGCTTTTAGATATGGAGCTCAGTGAATTTCTGCATTGCTACTTTCCCTCCTTTTCTGATATATTAATTGAGAGGTCTTTTCACAGTGTCCTCTTGGATCTTTGAAAGGGAGGATTGTAAATGATTTTATATATTGTAGAGATGGAGTCTAAGTCCTTGAGATTGAGCAATATTTTTTTCCCGCATGGATGAGGGTGCAAGATAGAAAATCTGGAAGGTTCTGTTTAACAAAGTTCCTGATTTGAAAGATAGTGAAAGAAATGTGTAGCTGGAATGTTAAATTTGGAATGTAATTTTTTATAGGATGCAAAATGTTGTCTATATAAAGATCTCTAAAACAAGTTAATTCCACAATGTACAAGCTTTTGGGGCAACTTTCTTGCCTGAAGAAAGCCTGAGTTACCTTGAAAGCGCAATTGTAATCTTTTTTGTTAGCCAAAATTAGGCTAAAGGTAACTGAAGGGCTGGGTTTCTACACTCCAAGCGGCATCAACAACACACCAAAACCCAAAAAAAGCTTGAAAAGTTCAAAAATAAATGAGCACTGAGACAAAAATTATCAAAATCCGCTAGGTGGGGATAACTGTTAACCCGGTTTGTGTAAAAGTACTACCAAATAAAAGATGGTTTTTTCACAAAGAATATGAAAAATAACAAAAAAAAATAAAAAAGATCAAAAGAAAACATTTGCCTAAAAAGGCAAAAAAGCAACTAAGTCCCAATGAAAATCCAGAAAGAAAAGAATAAATATTACAAAGAGAAGCACATTTGAATAAACTGCAAAAGAACTCACTTTCCCAACCCCTTCACAGGATAGATAAAATTACAGGAAATAAACAAATAATAAGTAGTAATAAAAACATCATCAGAAAAGAACATAATTAGTGAAAAAAATTAGACAGGATTTCTAACTTAAATTAAATAATTCTGTTCAGAGAAAAATAACAATACTCAAACAATACTATAAAGTTCTCAAAACAGGTAAGTCAATTATATTAAGAATTTCATAAACAAAAATATAAACAGGCAATTCACCTGTCACTCCAGGTGACAGTTCAAAGTACTTGTAACAGTCTCAAAGAATTAAAAATTCCAGAGTAAAAAGTCCACCGAAGCACAGATGGTGTCTCAGAAGTGTTGCAACACATTTCGGGACGAGCTGTCCCTTCTTCACAGCAAAAAATAATTAAAAACAAATCCAGCCTAAATTAAAATAAAACACAGATGAATAAAGAAGCAATAAATAATAGTTTTTTATGCAATTTTAGAAAATCAATATTATAACATGGATATATCATATATAATATGTGTCATATTTTTCCTATACCAAATAATCCTATGCAAAACAAGTAACACGAGATTCAGAAAAAATGTAAATTACCTAGACATTGACAAATAATTAAATTATTTTGGAACCGTGGACTGTCACAGTAGAATTACAAAAAAAGCTTACAATAGGAGATGTAAAATAAATCCACTTCAAAATATTGATGAAAAGCTACCTAAAAAAAACAAATTTGTCTCTAAACAAAACAAAATTATATAACAAACACTAGCTGATTGTTTCTCTTATAACCAGTAGGCCAATTCCTTGCTCTATTACAAATTGTACCTGCGTTTATCCAAAGTTACCAAAGTTCTGCAGCTTTTAGTTTGCTTCATAGGATGATTCAAACACCAGCGTGACACGTGGTCAAATAATTCCACAGAAAAATATCTTTTCTTTAAAAGTTTTAGTACAATTTCAAGGCAAAACCGTTCACACAAAAGTAGAGAAAAAAAATGATATAGCAAAAGAAAAAAAAGTTATATTTAAGGCTTAGAAATCGTGTTCCATATCAGTATGTTTGGTCATACAGTCATACTTGAGACACATTAGACACAGTCAGAAAACTGTATGCCATCTCCTATTTGCAGACATACAATATCTAATAGTTCATCCTATCTATTTCCACAACTTCCTTAATTAACACTGTGCTGTATAGATATACATAAGAAAGGTCTATCTGCTGTTAACTTACGGGGAGTAAGAGGCTATACCATATTCTAGTTAGCTATAAGAAACTGATATTCTATTATTGAAATTAAGCGAAAACTATATGAATTTAACATCAAACATTAGCTTTCTAAGATTGACACTTGCAACATTACTGTAAAAGATCTGAGTTGATTCAATTTAAAATTGGCATCCACCTACGTTTCTGCTCCTAATAGTTTAACTAATTTTAAAACTGGATATTTAAGTTAAGTTTTACTTCACACAGTCACAATTAAGATCAACACCACGAAAATTTAAGGTCATAATTCTGAGCCTAAAATAGGTGGATTGTCCCCTGTTGTTTGGGGAGGAAGTGCTACCTCAAGCGGAGGAGTCCAAGAATCTCATGGTGTTGTTTATGAGTGAGGGAAGAAAGAAGGTGACAGGTGGTTTTGTGCGCAGTTATGTGAACTTTGTGCTGGTCAGTCATGGAGAAGAGAAGCGCTGAGCTGAAAGGTCCATCTACATTCCTGTCCTTTCCTGTGGCCACAATGTAGGGACTGAAAGAACTAAATCATGGATAGAAGCGATGGAAATGAGCAACCTTCACAGGGTGTTGGGGCTCAGCCTTAGCCATAAGGTAAGAATGTTGATATTCATTAGGAGGTCAAAGTAGAGGTGCATCCTGTTTGCTTCAAAGAAACCAGTTGGGATGGTTCAGGCATCTGCGAGGATGCCTCCCTGTGGAAGTGTTTTAGACATGTCCAACCAGTAGGAAATCTTGAGGATAATTTAGAACATGATGGCGAGACTATATCTCTTATAGTATTGGGAACAACTCAGTATTTACTCTGAGAAACTGAAGGAGGAGGCTGGGAAAAGGAACATCTGGGTATGTTTGCTGCTACCATGATAAGCAGTTGAAAATGGACGGTTGATTTTAAGTTAGGATGCAGAGGATCTTTCCTCAGAGTGTCTTGATGATTGATGAAGCCAATACAGTGTCATAAAGTTGAGACATACTCAAAGAAAGGTTTGGGGCAGACACCGATAATCTCAAAACCTGGCTGCAAAGTCGTTCTTTTCAAAGAGATACAGCACTGAAGTGCATACAAGCGAGTCCAAGACAAGACTGAGGGAAAAGGGCAGGCTTTTAAAGGGAAGACAGGAAGTTAGGTCATAAGGATCGGGCACGTGTTCATCGCTCATTGGATCAGGCCCAGATGTGACATCGGGGGGCCGGAGCTGGTATGGTCTGTTTCCATTGGTTCGGTCCCAGAAGTGATGTCAAGAGAGCCAGGTGGAGTCTCCCAGAAATGGTCTACAGGGAAGTGAGAAAAAGAGTCAGTGCACTCTGCCATCTCCCGGCATGTCTCAGAACTGCCTTCACTCAAGCCCTTTGGCTGCCTCCCATCACTCGTGTGTGACAGATATTGCATTTGTGCTCCAGAGATGAATAACCTATCTACTGATGTTTTGTAAGTTTTATGAAGATCAAAAGAAGCCTTTGTTAAGGTCTTGTTACTTAAGAGAAAATAAGTAACAGATGTATTTTTGTAGTACAGTAATCCCTCGCTATATCGCGCTTTGACTTTCGCGGTTTCACTCTATAGCGATTTTAAATGTAAGCACATCTAAATATATATCACAGATTTTTCGCTGGTTCGCGGATTCTTGCGGACAATGGGTCCGCTTCCTCAGTTTGTTTGCCCTGTTGATTTCATACAAGGGACGCTATTGGCGGATGGCTTGAAGCTACCAATCAGAGCATGTATTATATTAACTAAAACTCCTCAATGCTAAAAGATATGCATCGTCGGAGCTTGATTGTTTGCTTGTCTCTGCCTCTCTCTCGCCCTCTTTGACATTCTCTCGCCTCAGCGGAGGGCTGTTTGCTTAAAGATACGGGCTACCTCTAAAAAATGCCGCTTTATTGCGGTCTAAGCATTTAAAAGCACACGTATGATTTTTTGATTGTTGCTTTAATCTCAGCTCTCTCTCTGCGTTCCTCTGCGGGGAGCTTAGCAAGGGGCTTTTGTTAGAAATTAAGCCCTCTAAAAATGCTGGAACTTAAAAGCACAGTATTAATTTTTGATTTTTTGCTTTTCTTTGCAACCTCTCCCCCTCTAAATTTTTTTGCTCCCTGAAGAGAAAAAGATCTATTTGCATTTTTTTAAATTTTGAGAAAGAACTGTCATCCCTGTCTTGTCATGGAGGACAGTTTAAACTTGACTAAAGGGTGTTATTTCATGTCTAGGGCTCTAATAATGTTAACAGTGTGGAGAGTTTATAGGCTTAAAATATATAAAAATAACTACACAAACATATGGTTTCTCAGGATTTTCGTCTATCGCGGGTGGTTCGGGGCAAACCCCGGATCGAGGAAGGATTACTGTATCTA
Source organism: Polypterus senegalus (assembly GCF_016835505.1). Lineage (NCBI taxonomy): Eukaryota > Metazoa > Chordata > Cladistia > Polypteriformes > Polypteridae > Polypterus > Polypterus senegalus. Next base: position 16,067 of record NW_024377421.1, read on the forward strand.
AAATAAACAAAGTGTTACCATACCTTGGATAAAAAAACAAACTAGTAGAATGCAGAAGAGTATTACAATCTTTTCATTTTCTATATAACAGTAAATATGCATATGTCACTATGTGACCAATGGATACATTTATACAGTACACGTAAGCTTTCACGGAACATACAACAACCAACAATATGCCTGTAATTTAGAAATTTAGTTCTCTTTTGGCTGCTTCCATTAGGGGTTACAGCGGATCATCTTTATTCATAACTTCCTGTCCTCTGCACCAGAAATAATTTTAATTATTCAGTATATTCAGTACAGTTGATAGGACTCTTAAATATATTTTGTTCTTTTATTGATTTTTTGTAAATGTATGTTTTTCAATTTTATATTTATAATTGTGATTTATTTACAATATGATGGTTTTGATATTTTAAATGGTTTTTTAAAATTTTTAAATCATAATATTAGCCAAAACTCACATAGTATATACATTTTTTTTCATATATTAAATAATGAACTATTACATTTTGGTAAATTTCAGTTTCAATATTTACATAAATGTTCAGTCATATATTTCTCTCTACAGACAAAACAGTTTATTGGATTTTTGCTTTAAATTTTTTGTATTACTATTTTGGACAGTTATATTTCATAATCAAGCTTGTTTTACAGCTGAAAGTTTAAGGGCCCGATGCTCATTGTGGCAACACAAGTGGCATGGTGATCTTATGCTAAGCAGTAGCAACCAGGGCTGGGGATTAGATAAATTTTTTGACTCTGACTCCTTGTTTCTTACTTCTATCTGACTCCTCTGTATTTAATATATAATGTATTTTCCATGTTGATTGAAGGAAGGCAACATCCTTCTTTTAACCCACATAACTCTGGCTGGAAGCTGACTCTCACCTATTGGCCAGTTAAAAAAAAAATAAAAAAGAAAAAAAGCTTTTTTTTGTTTTATCAAGTGGCTATAAAAGTAGTACTGCATAAAAAAAAAAGGAACAGGAACTTTACCAGTTAAAAAAATAAAAACCCAAATTCTTGGTGTTTAAAAAAAAAAAAAAGTTTAAACCCCGGGGAAGAAAAAAAAGTTTATATATTAAACTTGGAATTTGTTTGAGTAGAATAGCTTTAAATCTAAAATTAACTAAATGTGTTCTAAAAACAAATTCTTCTGCGGATCCTCTTTCATAAAAAACTTTTTAAATCAGACTTGATTATTTTAAGCTGAACCTCTGTGAAGGGACTAACGTTTGGACTTTTGTAAAGTTTTTTTGCTGCTGGCTGCAAGGGGGGCGTCATCAGGACCTAAAAAGGGGTGGACTCGGGGTGGCCCGTCGGGGGAAAAAGTGACATTGGCGGCAGGGGCGGGGCCAGGGATATTTGTCCCTTTTTCTCTTTGTGTGGTACCCGTCGGGGGTGGTGGCACGGAGGCTGCGGGTGGCCAAAGGGGGGGGGTGGAACCAGGCTGATGGAATGGCGGGTGGCCCAGACGGAGACAGAGAGGGACTCAGCCCCCCGACCCCCAGTCACCCCAAAAGGGGGAAGTGGCTAATAGCTAGTTGGGGGTTGCACTGGCCTTTGTGGGAGGGGGGTCTAGGTTTTTTTTTTGGCTCTTTCCGTGGGGTTCGTGTGGCCGGAGGAGGCCCCGGTGGCGGTGTGGAACAGTTTGACGGGTTTGGGAAAGGATACCATTACTGGTTTTGAAACTGGCCCTTGTGGATTATGGGAAGGTGTTCAGCTTTGGGATCGGACGTAAACGGTTGAGCATTTGAGCACAGGGACATTAGGGGCTCCAGGGTTTTGGATTTTTTTTTTTGGGTTTTTAAGGGGGGCCTTGTGGAAAAAACACAAAGGCTGGGGGTTTTAAAGTTTGTTTGTTTTTTTCTTAATTTCGTTTGGGTTATTTTTTGTGGGTTTGTTATTCATTTTTTTTTTTCCTTTTTTAACCCCCCCCATCCCTTAATAGTATTTATAGTGTGTTGTTTTGTATAATTTGGGTGTTGTGGGTATAAGGAAAATGCCCTGCTTTCCTGGTTGATATAACTTAGTGCTGGGGAAAAGGGAGTTGTTTTGGTTTTGGACTGCTGTTTATACGGGTGAGTTGGGGGGGAGGCCGGCCCGGGGGAGAGACTTACCATCTGGATAGAAAAACTTGCTCATTCAAAAATGTGTATTTAAACTTGCACTGTGTGGTGGGGTCCCTCTGTTTTTTGGTGCTCGGGGGCCCCAAAAGGGGTTTAACAAATTTAACGATAAACCAAATAAATTGCTTTTGGGTTTTTTTACCTGGGCCACCCCTTTCTGCCCAAATCATAGAATCTGTTCCTTTTTAATTCTAAATCTTCTAGAACAGGTGGTGTGAAAGTTATGCAAAAAGCTCACCCCGGGGTGGGGAATGGGAGGTGCAAAACCCCTGAACACACATCGGCCATAGAACCACGTACACCTACATCATTGTACTTTTTACCTCAAATGAATTTGGGTTTAAACACATATCAAAAAAAATGGAACTTTTTTTTGTAATGTACCATAATCCAGATTACAATATGTACAGTAAATGTCTGATTGTATAATAGCTCAGATGAACTTCGCACTAGTAGTAACACAACTATGCACTTGGCTTTATTCTTACATCAGAGAAGTACTTAATTATGACTATTGTTTGTGAAATGGGACATTTGAACTTGCTGTATTTTTTCATTACAATTTAAATTTATTAGGAGTCGGTCAGTACATTTTGCCGACTCAGCTCCAGGTACCCAAAATTATCTCCGACTCCTTGACTCCGGCTTTGACTCCACAGCCCAGGTAGCAACTGTGGGAAAAAAAGGGGACTTACTATAAGAAATGGTATAAGAAATCTTCATGCTGTAAATCAGTTAAAGTTCTACCTGCTGTACGTGCTTCTCTAGATTAAACTTATCTACACTATATTAGGGATTTGGCTGTGAATTACTGAATGATGCCATGTAGCTCCAGCCTCACGAGATTTTGTTTTTGTAGAATGTCCTGAATTAAAACTATTTGTTGAAAGATTTTTTAATCTGCTGTATCAGATGGAATCAAATTTACAATCATCTCCAAATCCTATCTGGAGATATATCATTTTAAAGTAGACTATGAAGTAGTAAAAAACACACTGGGGTCTCCTACAACACTTGTGTTGACCTAATCTATTAATGTTCTTCAGCTGGAAGAAATGTGATGATTCCTCAATAACTCAATGGGAAACTTATTTCTTATATTAACCAAACATACAAAAAAAATCATATTTTCTTTGCATTAAACTGTGCAGAGCTTTTTAGAATCTACTTAAAGAATTCATTAATTTTATTCTACAATAAGTCAACTGGACTCCTGCCAACTCCTGTTGTTTTAATCAATATTAGGAAGTGTAATATAATGGGCTTTTCACTACTAATTAGCTCTCTTTATTGGGTTAGCGTAGGGTGTATAGTGTTGTTTAAGATTAACAAACCTTAATTCTTTCTATAATTAACTGGATTAATTATATTTTTAATTTAATTGAATTTTATCTGTTTATAGAATTTTGTTTTACTTTTGAATTTGAATTCTTATGTTTGTAACATATGTCATGAAGCAAAGATCAAAATGGGGTTCCTGACGTCCTACTCTCAACCACACCATCTGGTAATTTATTCCATGTGTCTATGGTTCTCTGTATGAAGGAAAAACTTTCTGTATTTTTGTGCTAGGATTGTCTAAAGTAACCTTTATAGGCTTCTGTCAATGATCCTGTGTTCTTGTTGAAGAATTCATTATAAAGTAATAAGCCAGAATCCATGGCATCAATTCCTTTCAGAATTAAAGAAAACTTCTATTATGTAACCTCTTAATCTCTGTTTAAACTTCAAAGGTTCAGCTCCTTTAATCTTGCCTTATAACCCCTATCTTGCAGTCCTGGAATAAGCTTAGTTAAACTTATCTGGACGTTTTCCCAGCACTGCTATTTTCTTTTCATAGCCTGGATACCAAAAATTCACGAGTACTCAGTGAGGCCAGTGTAGTGCGTTGTACACCATAAGTTTAACAACCTTTCCCTTATTATCTACACAATGTGCTATGTAAATTAACATTCTTTTAGCCTTCTTAATGGCTTTTGTGCATTGACTACATGTAGATAGTGTTAAGACTACTATGAGTCCTAGGTCCTTCTGATAAAGGGTACTTTCAGAACTCCCAGTGCGTAATTAAAATCTAATATTTTTTTCTCCTACATAATACTGATTAAAACAATCAGGAGCCACAGCACCAGCCTCTGATGAATATCACTTTTAACATCATCTAATTCTGATAAGGCTCCTCACACTGTGACCCTTTGCTTTTTGGGCTGGAGACAAGTTTGCACCCATCTACATGCTTAATTCCAACTTCTACACACTGAATTCCAACACCCTGAACTCCCACTTCGCTTAGTTTGATGCCTAACTCCTCATGTGGAACCTTATCAAAAACTTTCTGAAAATCAAGATAAATAACATCACGTCCGTCCCTGATCATAGTATGTTTTGCTTCTTCACACAATCCCATCAAAAATAGTAAAACATAACGTATGCCATCTGAGCCCATGCTGATTATTTGCTAAAACACCTGTTCTTGCCATGTAATGCTCAATCTTTTCCTTATTTATAATTCCTCCCATTAATTTACCTATTAATCTTTCTGTGGCCTATGAGTTGCTTAAATGCCCCAATCAACCTTTCATATAATAGGCTCATATTTGCCATTTTGCAGTCCTTAGGAATTCCTCAGTGTGCAGAGATTTAAAAAAAAAATGTGCATCAATGGTTTTACCTATGCACTGGCTAACCTCCTTAAGCACTCTAGGACATAGGTTATCCGGTCCAGACAATTTATCAGATGTCAGCATTTCTAATCCAAGCTGCAGCTTCTGCTTCTTCAATTTGAAAATCACTGAGTATCCCCTTGGCAGTCCTTGTCACTGCTTGGTGGTTATCCACATTTTCATAAACTTCAGAAAAATGTAAGTTTTGAGTACTGGTTATTTCAGTGTCTGTATGTTTTAATTCACCCTGAGTGTTCCTTTTTTACTTCACCTCCTCCTTGATTGTTCTTTTTACTGCAAAAAACTGAAAGAATCACCAGTCATCTTTTCTGCAATATTCCTCTCTAACTGCCTAACTGTGAAAGGAGGACTTGATAAGAAGAGGCTCAGAGAAAGGCCAAGTAAGATGTGGTTTTTATAAGTGGAATTTTAAGAAATTATGGGCTTTATACAAGCGTCCAGGACTTCATAGAGTGGAGAAACAGATCTGTGTGACAACCGTTTACCATGGTTAAACCAGAAACTGGATATTAAAGCACTGATGTTGTTGATGATGATGATGACTATAATTTGAAACTAGTTTGCATAAAATACATGCTAGTAGAGAAAATGGTTCGTCAGGTAACTGGATAAAAGCGACAACAAAACTTAATTTTTCATATAAAATACTTTTAACAATTCATAAGAATTCATTTTAAAGATTAATAAGGAAAAACATCTTTTAACTAAATATTGTACATATTTCTTTAATTTAATCTTTAAAACCCACAATTTTTTCACCTGCATAACAATAACACATTTTGAAATCTATTTCTTTTCATTGCTGTGCTTAATGGAACGTTAAAAATGCCATAATTTGCTCATCCCTTTAATAATAATGTTGATATCCTTTTTTGTGTTTTTTGCAGAAAATATTTACTTTGTAGCCAAGTATGTCAGTATTTTGGAAGTGACTGAAGACAATGACACAAATTGCCTCTTTGTATTATGTGACAAATGCAAACTCATTCAAAAAATATTACTTAACAGATGATAAATACATTATGGAGTGCTTTAAAATATTAAATTACTGTAAATGGCTATTCCTACTTTTCTTCTTCTTCTTTCGGCTGCTCCCGTTAGGGTTTACCAAAGCAAATCATCTTCTTCCATATCTTTTTTGTCCTCTGAATCTTGCTCTGTCATACCCACCAACTGCATGTCCTCTCTCACCACATCCATTTTCCCATACGGCTTTTCTTCTTAATATACGTAGTTCCATTATTTCTTTGACCAAAGTACTAATGTTATCCATGAAATGACAGATTGATGAATGATTGGGACCTTTTAAAATCAACAGTTATTAGTATGGAGTTGGGGAGTGGGTGCCTTTAGTCAGATGTGTGATTATAGGGGATTCCACGGTCCTTTGGTATAGACATACAGTACATTTGTTTCTTACATAAATGCATTATGAATTTTTTGATTATCATTAAACCAACAATATTGAATCTGTTCATTATTGAACATGTTTACATTTTTCAGGGTTGTCAAGCCTATAGCTTATCCTGACAGCATCAAGCACAAATCATGAATGAACCCTGGATGTAATGGCAATCAACAAAGGCATTTATTTTTGTGGTATTTCTTATTTTACTATATATAGTGAGATGTATGTGACACAATATATATAAATATAAATACCAGTGACCAAACCAATGTGTACACTTGAACAACAAGCAGACTTTGCATAGGCCATGACCAGGCCTGAATTTCAACCCAAGACACTACAGTTTAGAGGCAGAAGTGCTAACTACTATGCTAATAAAACATTAGAAAATTAATTTAAAAAATCAAGGTTTTTGATCTGCCTCTTTAAATACTGTGTAATTTTGTTTTGCTTGAATAGCATTATATTGTCTGTCTCCAACACTATATCACTGTTTATCCCAACTATATAGGTGAGCTCCTCTTGTTCTATTATTCTCAAAACAATTCTATCTGCATAATGCCTCACTGTGTCTGTGACAGCCATGCCAGAGTTTTCTTTCTTTTTAATTTTCTTACTTTATAGTCATTCTGGTGTGTGTTTAGGCCAAAGTGTGTGTGTGTATATTTACTATCTATCTATAAAATTTGTAAAAAATATATGTGTCCATTACTTATTTATTTGTTTTTAATAATAAAAGTTTTTTATATTTTACATTCTATTTACTTGGTAAAATATTCATAAAACTTCATGCAACAACTTGCTTTTTCAATGACATTTCCCAATTTAATTTCTTTCTCTTTGGTATTAAACATCCCTGAAGCATTATGAAAAGCTCTACAATTGCAAAGTTGTATGTGATGGAGATGAGCTGTGATAGATCAAGGCTGTATGAAATGGAATAACAGAAAGAAAAGTGTAATATAGAATATGCTTTTTTTCATTATTATCTGCAAACCTACTGGAACATCCCTTTAATTATTCTTATTTAAAGTATAGGTGGATTTGTGAAATGGATAGATACTGGACATGGAAGAACATTTATGTCTTCTGCTTTCTTAATTTACACTCAGTGGCAGTTGGCTCCTAAGCCACAAATTTGTTTTTCTAATTTTTGGCTGTCATTAATTTTCTTATGTACTTCACTTTCTAAAACTACTGTGAATTTTCATTTGATGAAATGTAAGAGAAATTAAAGCTTTATATTTAAACTACTCAAAAAACAAAACATAATGTCCCAGAGGTGCTCTATTGTATTTAGGTCAGGCGAGCGTGGGGGCCAGTCAATGGTATCAATTCCTTCATCCTTCAGGGAACTGCCCGCATACTCTCGCCACATGAGACCAAGCATTGTATTGCACCAGGAGGAACCCTGGACCCACTGCACCAGCATAGGGTCTGATAATGTGAATGTGAATTTCCCTTGGGATTAATAAAGTATCTATCTATTTATCTATCTAATGGGCCCAAGGAGTTTCATCCCGATACCTAATTGCAGTCAAGGTGCTGTTGTCTAACCTGTAGAGGTCTGTGCGTCTCTCCGTGGATATGCCTCACCAGACCATCACTGACCCAACACCAAACCGGTCATGCTGAACAATGTTACAGGCAGCATAACATTCTCCACGGCTTTCAGACCCTTTCATGTCTGTCAAATGTACTCAGGGTGAACCTGCTCTCATCTGTAGAAAAGCACAGGGCCCCATTAGTAGACCTGACAAATTCTGGTATTCTATTGCAAAAGCCAATCAGGTTCCACAGTGCTGAGCAGTGATCACAGGGCCCACTGAGGGACGTGGGGTCCTCAGGCCAACCTAATGAAGTCTGTTTCTAATTGTTTGGTCAGAGACATTTGCACCAGTGACTGCCTGCTGGAGATCATTTTGTGGGAGCTCTGGCAGTTCTCATCCTGTTCCTCCTTGCCCAAAGTAGCAGACACCGGTCTCTGCTGATGGGTTAAGGACCTTCTACAGCCAGTCAAACTCTCCTAGAGTAACTGCCTGTCTCCTGGAATCTCCTCCATGCCCTTGAGACTGTGCAGGGAGACACAGCAAACCTTCTGGCAATGACGTATTGATGTGCCATCTTGGAAGTTGGACTACCTGTGCAACTTCTGTAGGGTCAGGCATGCTTCATGCTACCAGTAGTGACACTGACCATAGCCAAATACAAAACTAGTGAAAAACAGTGAGAAAAGATGAGGGGGAAAATGTCAGTGGCCTCCACCTGTTAATCCATTCCTGTTTTGGGGTCGTTTCATTGTTGCCCCCTCTAGTGCATCTGTTGTTAATTTCATTAACACCAAAGAAGATGAAAATGATTAACAAGCGCTACTTAACTGACCAGACCAATATCCCAGAAGTTTCGTTGACTTGATGCTATACTCTGATTAAAAGTGTTCCTTTAATTTTTTGAGCAGTATATATATATATATATATATATTATTTTTAGACAATACATTATTAACATAATTCTAGCTAATAAGATTAGTATGTACAATAAAAACAAAACATTTGATTGCTGTTGCAGGAGTTGTAAATAGAAGGTAAACTTTACAAATTGTATATTTCTATATATATATATGTATATTACCTACCACACCACACCCGACCACACAGACCTAGGCACACCTATACCCCATCCCCCACCCATAAGTTATTGCTATATATTACCTTTGATTCTTGTAAGTCTAAGCATTATTCTCTGATGAAGACCTCTGGTAGGGGTTGAAAGCCCAGGAATAAAAACTACTTTATGATACATGATTCATTTTCTCCCCTTTGTGGATCTCCAGCTGCATATATACAGTACAGGCCAAAAGTTTGGACACACCTCCTCATTCAATGTTATTTCTTTATTTTCATGACCATTTACAGCACTCCATCACTCTCCTTCTTGGTCAAATAGCCCTTAGACAGCCTGGAGGTGTGTTTGGGGTCGATTGTCCTGTTGAAAAATAAATGATGCGTCCAACTAACCTGACTTCTGCACAACACAACTGCTGGTCCCAACCCCATTGATAAAGCAAAAATTCCACTAATTAACCCTGATAAGGCACACCTGTGAAGTGAAAACCATTTCAGGTGACTACCTGTTGAAGCTCATCGAGAGAATGCCAAGAGTGTGCAAAGCAGTAATCAGAGCAAAGGGTGGCTATTTTGAAGACACTAGAATATAAAACATGTTTTCAGTTATTTCACCTTTTTTTGTTAAGTACATAACTCCACATGTGTTCATTCATAGTTTTGATGCCTTCAGTGAGAATCTACCAATGTAAATGGTCATGAAAATAAAGAAAAGACATTGAATGAGGAGGTGTGTCCAAATTTTGGCCTGTACTGTATATATATATATATACTCAGCAAAAAAGCGTCCTCTGACTTTCATCTGTTTTTTCTTTCAGTAAACTTAATGTAAATATTTGTATGAACACTAAAGAGTCAACACCATAAGACATAAACTAAAAATGTTTCACAATGTGTCCCTGAATGAAGGGAGGCTCAAATTCAAAAGTACCAGTCAGTATCTGGTGTGGCCACCAGCTGCTTGAAGTACTGCAGTGCATCTCCTCCTCATGGACTAGACCAGATTTGTCAGTTCTTGCTGTGAGATGTTACCCCACTCTTCCACCAAGGCACCTGCAAGTTCCTGGACATTTCTGGGGGTAATGGCCCTAGCCCTCACCCTGTGATTCAACAGGTCCCAGACGTGCTCAATGGGATTGAGATCCGGGCTCTTCCACTGCGTGGATGATCAGCTGTCCTTCCTGTCTCCCTGTAGTACTGTCTTAGGCGTCTCACAGTGCGGACATGGCAATTTATTGCCCTAGCCACATCAGCAGTCCTCATGCCTCCTGCAGCATACCTAATGCAGGTTCACGCAGATGAGCAGGGACCCTGGGCATCTTTCTTTGGGTGTTTTTCACGGTGGTGAACAAGTCTCTTTAGTGTCCTGCGTTTTAGAACTGTGACCTTAAATGCCTACTTTCTGTAAGCTGTTAAGGTCTTAACGACCATTCCATAGGTGCATGTTAATTGATTATGGTTAATTGAACATGCACGGAAAGCATGTTTAAACAATTTACAATGAAGATCTGTAAAGTTAATTGGATTTTTAAAAACATTATTGTTGAAATACACAGTCCTGAAAAAGGGATATTTCTTTTTTTGCTGAGTATATATATAAATGAATATTATAGTCCGTTTTTTCAATGATGACCAGATTCCAACTGGATTTTCACCTGAATCTTTGTCAAAGGTCCTCAGGTTTAACCATGGAGGTCAATGTGGCTGAAGATTTTTGCTGCAACCTAATTTCTTCATATAGATGTCAATCCTTGCCAATAATGTAATGTTATTTGATTTCATGGCTTGTTAATGCTTTAATTCTCCCACTTCCAAGAATATTATCCAAATGATTTAAGAATCGGTGTAAATTAGTAATTCTCCGTGCTTCTCGTTTTATTTTCCATTTCTTTCCAAATATTTTGGGTAAAACAAATACCTCACAATAAGCACCCACACGTTTATACATAAAGCCAAGTTGATGGTCACCCATTGGTTCATTTGTCATTTGCGTCTCATTGTTAATTAGCAGTTGTTTAAGATGAAAAGAAGCATTAAAGATGGACAATCTTAACAAGCTAGATAACTAAAATGAAGCACAAAAATGTTGCTTGGGCAATAATTGTTTCATGAGCATTCATTGTCTTCTCATTAAGTTATTGGATTAGACCAAAAACTAGAAGGACCTAACTTGAGGACCTTAATGTATGTGATGGTTAGTACAGACCTACTAATGGACATTCTTATGAAATGACAGTGGAAGGGCTGAAACATGAAGTAAACCTCAGCAGAGGTAAGGCTGTTATTGCTAATCATGGTGCCTGATAGTGCTCATGTGCTGCATGTATTCTATATTCTATACATTCTGACAAGTACCCTGCAAAACTTAAAGGTTTTAATTGCATTTAATTCTAAAAGTTTTAATTATTTCAGTTGCATTAAAATGCAGAATTTTGGGCAGCATGGACACAGTGTGTTTAGCACTTGTCCTTCGACTCTCTGTTTCTACATAGTTGGAGTTTTTAAGATTCTCCCATTCTGAATTTTTTTTCCAACTTTTCTATTTTCTTCAATTTATAGGGTCATTATTGTCACATGTAGAGGTATAACAAAATCAACATATATACACTCTCCGACTCCATGATCTGTAGAACAACCTTGAAACTTGTGTCTTCCTTACCTGTGAAATACACAGTTTGCTACTCAATCTACTATTAGTAGACATATTAAGTTACACAGTTGTGACAATATGTAATCTGCAATGGACATGTACTCCATTCAGGTTAGTTTTCCTGACTTCTTGGTGGTGCTGTTTAGATGAACTACGGTTTCCTGTGATTCTACAGAGGAGGAAGCAGGTAAACAACCGATAGACAGACAAACACAATAAATTGTTTGTTTTAGTTAATTTAGCTTTGAGTTTAGTGCAATTGAACTGCAGTCTCGTGGACAAATTCTACTCACAGCAGCTTTTTAACATTTGAGAGCTGTTAATCTGCTTGTAAAAAGTATGCAAAGCTCCAAGGACATCTAGAAACCATAGTTTAATTTCGGTATTTCACTGAGAAAGTTACAAGTGATGTTCCATTAAAGCTGACAAAAAGTTTAACCAAAATAATTCCTTGTTTACGCCCTTATTGGTCATCTCAGAATTTAAATGTTTTGCTTGGCTTGATAGAGATTATACAATGAGCAATGAACAGTAGTACTTTTTATAGTTAATATGATAATTTACAAAATATGTTTCTATAAAATTAAAATAAACAATACATCAGTCTAGTAAAGTAGAGACTAACAACTGTAAGAAGAGAGACCAGAGACGTAGAAAGGTTTGGGGCAGCCACCCGTTTAATTCGGTTTCCCGGCTGCAAAAGTCTTTGAGGCATATTTAAACAGTTGTTTATACAACAGAGTCCAAAACAGAACTGCCTGCCTAAGCAAAGGCAGTGAGCTTTATAGCTCAGAGGGCGGAAATGATGTAGTCCTCTGGGCGGAACTAAGTGACATCACCCTTGGGGCGGAACGGAAGTGACCTCATTCTTGGGGCGGAACCGGAGGTGGTGTGTCCTTCCTGGAAATGGCGGCTCCTGGTGGGATTTCCGGGTAAGACCTGCAGAGAACTCAGAAAGGCGTCAGCGTACCCGCCCCTGGGCAGATGTATAAACAGTATTGTCTAAGCCCTTCAGCTGCTTCCCATGCACGCGTGTGTGACAAGACTCCCCTCAGCCCAGACCCGTCGGGTGAGGCGACCTACACCGAGAGGTGCGTGGGCCGGGAGAGGGCATCGGCGTTGGCATGAAGGGACCCCTGTCGATGAGCAGGCGTATATTTGTACTGCTGCAGGTCAAGAAACCACCTCGTGACCCGCGGATTGACTCCCTGTGAAGGGCCATCCACTTTAAAGGCGCATGATCCGTCACCAGAGTGAACCAGCGACCCAAGAGGTAGTACCGCAGCTGCGTCACGCCCATTTGATCGCCAAAGCCTCCTTCTCCACCGCCCGCGTACCTGGTCTCCCGGTCCAACAGTTTCCGGCTCAGGTACATAGCGGGGTGTTCAACACCGTCGGCGCTTTGGCTCAACACGGCTCCCAAGCCTGTGTCGAAGCGTCCGTCTGGAGGACAAAGGGAGAGAAGTTAGGGAGATTAAGATAGGTGCTGAAGTCAGAGCCCTTTTAAGTCACTGAATGCAGCCCCGCTTTATCAGACCATACCACCGTATTAGGAGCTCTTTTCTTTGTCAAGTCGGTCAAGGCGCTCTCGGGAAGCGAGGCACAAACCGGCGGTAGTACCGGCCAAACCGAGAAAGGATTGGACTTGCCGCTTGGTTTCTTCGGACGGGCCAGGCCATTATGGCTTGCAACTTGGAACACTGTGGCCTCACAGTACCCGACCCACTAGGTAGCCCAAATATTTGGCTTCTCTCAACCAGTAACATTTCTTGGGGTTGATCGCCGCCTCTCCCAATGTCCGTAATACTGCTGTGACCTGCTGTATGTGCTCCTTCCAGGTGCTGGAATAGATGACAGCGTCATCCAGATAGGCAGCACAGAGCGAGTTATGGGGCGGAGCACTTTGTCCACCAGGCGCTGAAAAGTCGCGGCCCGTGTAACCGAATGGAAGGACCGCGATACTGCCAGTGTCGCTAGGAGTGCTAAGCGCGGTTTTTCTTGCGGACTCCGTTAAAGGAACCTGCCAGTACCCCTTTGTCATGTCAAGTGTAGTCAAAATTTGGCTGGTCCCAGTCTCTCGAGGAGGTCGTCCACGCGAGGCATGGGATAAGCATCAAATCGGGAAACTTGGTTGAGCCGACGGAAGTCATTGCAAAACCTCCAACTGCCGTCAGGCTTAGCAATCAAGGCGATGGGGCTGGACCAGGGACTACTACTTTCCTCGATCACTCCTAGTGCCAGCATTCGCTTGATTTCCAGTTCCACTTCTACTTTCTTTGCCTCCGGGAGTCTGTAGGGTCGCTCACGGACGATCACCCCCGGGTCAGTCACTATGTCGTGCGCAATCAGAGAGGTCCGACCTGGTTGTTCACTTACCACCTCTGGGACCGGCGGATAGCTGCTTGAGCTCCTGTCTCTGTCTGGGAGATAGCTGTTCGCGAAATTAAGGGCACTTACTTCCAGAAGAGAGCAGGGCTGTCGGAGGAGGGATCGGGATCCCTCTCCTTCCACGGTTTCAGCAGGTTTACATGATATATTGCTCAGCTGGTGGCGATTGGGCTGTTTCACCAAATAGTCGACCAATCCCTTCCTCTCCTTAATTTCGTAGGGGCCTAGCCAATGTGCGAGCAGTTTAGAGTGTGAAGTAGGAACCAATACCATGGCGATCCCGGTTGGAACTCCGGAGAGTGTACCCGCGGTCATACAGGCGGGCCTGTGCTGATTGTGCCTCCTCGATATGACTTTTTAGTATAGGTCTTATTACATCAAATCTATCGCGCAACTGGGCGATATACTCCAAAATGTTAGTGGAGGTCTGTGCCTCCCCTTCCCAGCCCTCTTTTAAAATATCTAATAAGCCCGGGGCTGTCTTCCGTATAGTAATTCAAAGGAGAGAACCCGTAGAGGCTGAGGACTTCCGGTAGGCAAAGAGGACAAGGGGGAGGAGTTGGTCCCAATTCCTCCCATCCTTGCTGACTACCTTACGTAGCATTTGCTTGAGAGTTTGATTGAATCTCTCCACTAGCCCATCGGTTTGAGGATGATACACGAGGTTTTAAATGCTTTATTTTCAGTAACTTGGCAGTCTCCTTGAGCGTTTCCGAGGTGAAAGGCGTTCCTTGGTCCGTCAGGACTTCTCTAGGAATGCCTACGCGTGAAAAGACTCCTACTAGTTCCGTGCAATATTTTTAGTGGTAGCCGGCGCAATGGAGCGGCTTCAGGGAATCGGGTTGCATAATCCACGAGGGCGAGTATATATTTATATCCTCGGGCTGAGGGCTCAGGGTCCTACTATATCCACCCCAATCCTGTCAAAGGGAGCGTCAATAAGGGGAAGGGGAATCAGAGGAGCACGGTCCTTCCTAGGAATTTGCGCAGTTGACACTCCGGGCAGGAAATGCAAAGCGGCGAACCTCCTCATTAATCCCGGCCAAAAAGCGGGCTTAATGCGCTCTAATGTTTTATCGGGCGAGATGGCCTCCAAGAAGGTGAGAGTGGGCTAACTTCGCAAACCTGCCCCGGTAGGTCAGCGGGACTAGCAACAACTTCGGACCTTCCCCTCATGTTCAGCAACCCGATACAATAATTCATTATCCATGACAAAGTGAGGTCCCTGTGGCATGGGCAAATCGTCGTTGGCGTTAACGAGAACCACTGCATTCTTTATGTGCTTCAGAGAGTCGTCATTCCACTGTTCTCTCTTGAAAGAAGCGGTCGCTCTAAACTGAAAGTGCAACTCAGAGGCGGGTCGGTCTGACCTCAAGGCGGAGAATCCTCCCTGCTGCGCGCTAGTGGATGGCGTAGTAGCCCGGCGGTCGGGGTATCTTCGTCACTCTCTTGGCCTACCGCCCCACTCCCTGTCGGCTGATTACGGTGTGGAAGCAGCTTGAGATGAGTCTTTATCATCTATCGAGGCCAAAAGCTTTTGGGAATGCTTTCTAAACTACGCGTTACTGTCAGACCAGTCCGCCCGAGGATTACGGAAGCGGAGGATCGGGTGTACCGCTCGATAAGCCGCGAAGGGTTCCTCCGAGACATACGTAACACCGAGGCGGTATTATCGGCGGATATCTCCGTGTATACATTTTAGACTGGTCTTTTTTAATCCACTGTTGCGGTAGAACAAAGCGGCGAGCAACGACAGACGCGTTACTGCGGAATCAAACAGCGCTGTTATTTTATGTCCATTAATAAGAAGCTCCCCGTATGTTTATCCGCCAGGGGATTGCTAAGGGCACACAAACAACCCGCCATTGTCCCCTACGGTCCGCCTTGTTCCCGACAGGTCGCAAGCCAGGCGGCCCGGCGACTTGAACAGGCTCTGGATTGCGTGGAAGGGACTGCTTTAGTAGGACATAGCTCGGGTAGTCCACAGAGCGGCTGTTCTGCCTTCCCAGGTTTCACAGCCGGCCTCTGGGTTGCAAGGTAGCAGCTCGTCCATAGAATGGAATTAGCCCCAGGCGGCTGGGCAAATTCCTGGGGTAGCTTAGCAGCAAAAACAGGCCACTTGCTGCACTATTTGTAAGGGGTCAAATCAAATGGCGTAGCCACTCACCCACCTGTTGCCAGAGAGCCATAGCCTGCTCTGACAGCCCTTTGTTGGGTTAAACTCCCAGTTTATTATTTCTTTCACCTGCCAGCCTGGGGACAACCCATCGTTAACAGGGACCTTGGTCCCGATGGGCAGCTTCGGCTTTCCTGCCAAGGAGAGCATACTGAGCCACTCGGTGTGTTCCCCAGAAGCCAGCCCGCCTGTGGGTCCCCTCTACCTTCTCCACGAGATGGGTGGTAGCCCGGGTTATGCTCATGGAGCAGAGCCTGCACCGCGTCCTTCCTGACCCTCCGGCGCACTCCCTGCCCTGAAACTTCGGCCCCGGTACTCACCCACCTGGTTCCTGAAAGTTCGTGTCCCGGGTTCATCGGGGACACCATCCTGCCGACTACGCCACTGTAAGAAGGAGACCAGAGGCGTGAAAGGTTTGGGGCAGCCACCCGTTTAATCGGTTTCCGGCTGCAAAAGTCTTTGAGGCATATTTAAACAGTTGTTACACAACAGAGTCCAAAACAGAACTGCCTGCCTAAGCAAAGGCAGTGAGCTTTATAGCTAAGAGGCGGAAATGATGTAGTCCTCTGGGCGGAACTGAAGTGACATCACCCTTGGGGCGGAACGGAAGTGACCTCATTCTTGGGGCCGGAACCGGAGGTGGTGTGTCCTTCCTGGAAATGGCGGCTCCTGGTGGGGTTTCCCGGGGAAGACCTGCAGAGAACTCAGAAAGAGCGTCAGCGTACCCCGCCCCTGGGCAGATGTATAAACAGTATTGTCTAAGCCCTTCAGCTGCTTCCCATGCACACGTGTGTGACACAACACAGAATGGCATGCATGGCTGCCTTTTCTGTAAAAACAGAGCTGACCTTTGTTAATTCCATCTGGAATAATTTAGCTGCTACAGTTTAAAATTGATATGCAGCTTTCATATATTTTGCATCTGTATTTAGTATTTTTAATAATGCTGAAAGTGTAAGAAAAAGGAAAAAAGGCCCTAGTGCTGAAGAAAATCTACCTTTTTTATAAAATGAAATAGCATCAGTTACTGGATTGTCTGAAATGTTGCCATCTCAAATTATGCACAGTAGTAAAACAAACTAATATGTTTGAAATTCTGTACCTACTGGATGATCTTATCAAATATTCTTTTTTTAATGTTGAAAGTCAATGAGTCTTCAAGTTTGCAAATGTGTAGTACATTTTTGTTATAATGAAAATTGTATAAAAAAGCACAATCCTTTTTTTCGCTTATCTTTTCTAACAGCAGCTGTGGGGCATCTGTTGGTGAAGAAAGATTCACGGATCTTGACTTTTCTGATGATGCTGTGATCTTTGTGGAGTCAATGGAAGCTCTGATCAGGCTCGAGATACTGAGCAAGGAGTTTGAGTGTCTGGGCTTGTGAGTGTCCTGGATAAAAAACAAGATACAGGCCTTAAATGACCATTTGGACACAGCCATCAGCAGTGTGTCTGTTTGCAGAGAGAGTGTTGAACTTGTTGAGATGTTTACTAACCTTGGCAGTGACATTCATGTCTCTGGTGACTCTTCCTATGAAGTTAGTAGATGGATTGGAAGGGCATGGGGGGTCATAAGGTCGCTGGAAAGGCGTGTGGGCTCCTGATATTTATGCATAAGGGCGAAGGTCCAAGTCTTTAGAGTCTTGGTGCTTCTTGTTTTGCTATATGGTTGCGAGACATGGATGCTATCCTGTGACCCGAGGTGAAGGCTGGACTCCTTTGGTATTGTGTCTCTCAGAAAATCCTTGGGTAACCGTTGGTTTGACTATGTGTTGAATGGCGGTTGCTCATGGAGTTCGAATGAGGCACGTTACCTGCATTGTGAGGATCATCAGTTACGGCACTATGGCCATGTGGCGCTTTTCCCAGTGGTGATCCAACTTTGATCCTCATTGCTGGGGACGGGTGGCTGGAACAGGCCAAGGGGTCACCCATGTAACGCCTGGCTGCTGCAGATAGAGGGTTATTTCGGAGGGTGGAACTGGACCGCTTGTCTGCCTGGGGGTTGCCAACCCGGGATCCTGAGTTGTTTCATCGTGTATTGGGTGTGGCAATCGCTGTACCAGATGCATGCTCCCCAACTTCACTTGACTTTTCTACTAAACTCCATTGACTATTATATTTTTAACTTAACCATATTTGTGACACAACAAAGGCATGCATGTTAGGTCTTCCTGCAACAGTAAAGTGGCTAGGTGTCCTTCCAAGAACTGCTGCCCAGGTTATCGCTGAAGTGAATGGATGACGTGTCTGCCATGGCAGCAGGTATGCAAGTAGTAACGTGGAACACTCAGTGATGTCTTGTGCTTTATGTTAAGTTTATAGCAGGCATGATCCATTACTTTTTATCAAAATGTTATTAATACTTAAAACTTCCTTAAATTTTGTGTGAAAGTATGAGATAGAATTAGTATAGAGTGGCAATTCAAATATAAGTACATATTTTCTATAGGAAAAGTGATTTTTTCAATTTGCCAATGCTTTCTTTCAAAATGTGTTTAGCATTTGCTGAAAGGAGAACTGATATATCAGAAGTGACTTTTACCAGCCATAAAATGACACAACCACAACCATAACGGGCAAAGGAGACAGAAAATCTGAGGAACAGTCCTGTAAATTTTAAAACCGGCACTTTAGGGGGCCTAATTTATGCATGGTAAATCCATTAATGTTAAGGTAACTGGCAAATTACAATTGTGTGTGAGTGAACGCTCCCTGCTCCAGACTGGCACTCCATCCATGCTTAGTTCTTGTCTTATGTGCAATGCAGCTGGTATTGGCTCTGACTTCCCCCTTGCATATCTATAAATAGATTAAGTGGGTATGAATGGAGTCCATAGATGAATGGTGTCATGTGAAATGTGTTTATGATTTCTGTGCTCTGAATTTGGAAATTATTTAAGTAAAACAAATAACTGTCAATATAGGAGCATTGCTCTTAGTTGCATAATGTAAGAATCATACAGAAAGCGTGTCCATTGAAAACAGTTCAGGTGTACAAACACTCACTGCTTCCAAATCAAAATGTAGCTGTTGACAGAGAGTCAAGCAGTATATTCAGTCTTGAAAGCTGTGTGAAGCCAGAAGCTTTTTGAGTTGAATGAGTTCATGAATATGAACAATCTTTCTCTGCAGTGGAAAATAAAGAAACAAATGTTCCTGATTAACACTGAAGTGATGATGAATATGCCATATCTCTTCATTCTCAGTTCAGGCCATCCCAGTTCTGATGGTATTAATGAATCTGGCTAAGGAATGGAATATTGTTATTACACATTCAGAGGAAAATAACAATATAAATTGCTGCCTGCACTATTACATGCAGGAGCAATATGCTGCTCTTAACATCTGCCTCTCTGGTTCATCACAAAGCCATTCGGCACAATATGAAGCACAGCTTGTCAAATCCTATTCACCTAATGTTGCTAATATAATAACAAGTTTTGATTTCATACTTTTATATTTCTCTGTGTGAAGAAATGATTTCCAATAGCTGAGTGGAATTTCATTTTAAACATTCTCCAATTGTGCCTCATTATAAAGAAATAGCTGGCAGCAACCTTTTATTTTTCCATCAGTATTTTAAAATTTTTATTAAATGACACTTCTTAGCCATCACTTAGTCTGTCTGATCCTTTAAAACTTTCTTTAATTTTGGAATTACTCTACCTCCTTTCTCTGTAATTCCATTACTTTCTTATGTTTTTCTTACATTAAGTTTTTTAGATATCCTGCCTAGGGTATGATGTTAAACTGCATACGCCATACAAACAGTCCTCCAACGGATTGATTGAATTAATGAATTTATGTGTGGCCCACGATTTTGTTTATTCACATATAACCACAAAAAATTTTTTTTCTCTGTTTTTCTGTTTAGGCTCTTATGAGATTAGTGCTCAGTCACTGCGAAAAAAATATATCAACGACAGAACAGCAAGCTTACACCAGTACTTTCCCACCGTGATCATCAAGGCTACTATTTTGCAAGAGTAAACAAGTAAAGTCGACGCATATTTCCCCACTCCACTCACTGGAAGAGGCAAGTGGGGTCAATCCGATCATCTCTCACTTGTATGATTCTACTGTATATCGTACTATATTCTCTCTCTTGTTGTGTGTGCATTTTTGGAATCGCATAACCATTGATTCTGTGAAATGTGTTACATAATTGCACCAGTTTTGAGGATTATTGTATATAAGTAATACGGAACATGTATGCAAAATTTGAAGAAATTTGCTGTGATAAAAGTGGGTTTAAAATCAGTTGCAAGATTTGACCAGACAAACAAACAGAGAGGAGTCAAGTTAATTAAAATCGTTTAATGACATCTCTTTAAGATTTTTCTTTTTTTCAGCAAAATCCTACATTTCCCTCTGCCAGGTCCTGTCACCACTGATGTGTTACAGAAACATGATGGTGTCAGGATTACAATATGGACAGCAAAAATCTATAAATATACAGCATAAACAAATATATATATATATATATATATATATATATATATATATATATATATATATATATATACACATACAATGGAACCTTGGTTCCGAACGTCTCGTACGTACAAATCGGTTTCACGACCAAAAGTTAAGCCAAACTTTTGCCTCGGTTCCACGACCACACATCGGTATATGAACAAGCCAGTTTCCCTTTCAGTTTGTACATGTTCAGTCTCTCCCTGTGCATTTCCTGTGCAGCGGCGAGTGGCGGCGACACACAGGCGCCAGCGAGAGACACACACACACACACAACACAGAGGTGCATGAGAGACACACACAAACACAGAAGCGAGAGAACACACACACAGAAGTAGCGCGTGAGACAGAGGCACACACACACAGGCGCGTGAGACAGAGGCACACACACAGAAGAGCGCGAGGCAGAGACACACACGAGACAGAGGCACACACACAGGCGCTCCAGGCTCACGAAAGAAGAGAGTGAGCAAGAGAGGAAGGGCTGGATGCATAAGGTAGAAAAGGCTTGTTTTTGTTTTCAGTTCTGTTTACAGCGATCGGTTCATAGCGTGCATTGTGGCAATGTTACTTTTCTTGGTGGTTTATTAAATTACGGATTTTTCAAATGTTCATTTTTCCCTGTGCTTAAAACTCATTAAAAAGCGGTTCCTAGCACTATAGCACAAACTACTGCAGTGTTAGTTTTCTCAGTGTTATTCAATGTTTTACATTTAGTTTACTATTCAGCTGTGCATTCTATGGTATAATTAACTATATTTGTGCTTAAAAACTAAAAAATATATATTTACATACAGTTAAATACGGTCTGGAATGGATTAATTGTATTTACTGTGGAGGACTGCCGGTTTCGTGCTCCGGCCCTCACCCCAGGCCGCCAGAAGGAGCTCTCCCGACAGCAGGATGTTGCCCTGAGTTCCAGCAGGGCCTCATGGACTATGTAGTGTTTTACACAGCCCTGCTGGATACCTTGGGGACCACGGAGTCGCTGTAGGGGCTCATGGGCTCTTGTGTGCCCTATAACCCGGGGTATGTCACAATCCGTGGCGGGAAGGAGCGATGTGCTCCCAGGGTGAAGAAAGGACTGTTTGCCCTGACCCGGAAGGACTAAGGAACTGTGGTCTGATTGGACAGGAAGCGCCTCGGGTCAGGGGCTATAAAGGACTAGAAGCCAGTTCAGGCGCTAAGGTAGGGTAAGGTAATGTAAGGTAAGGTAAGCAATGTGAAGGTAGTCTGCCAATGTTTTTCAGGGGTTTTCCCAGGAGCGTCTGTATATATATATACTATATATTCCACATAGTAGATGCCAAGGTTAATGGACTGACATCCTGACTAGGACAGAGAATGAACTATTACCGGGATGCCATAATTAAAGGACAGCATGGAAGGAACTGCAACCTGGCTGAGATAGTTGGCGATCCTTATAACAGTCGAGGTAAAAACCTTATGGATGAAATGGGCAAACATGGATCGAGAGGCAGTTAATTCCCTGCAAGATAGGTAGCAGTTAGGACTCCTGCAGGGTTTTATAGAAGGTGGAGTGAAGAAGAACAGCCCTTGCGTCCTTGGGTGGTGCAAGAAGGCACTGTTGGGGAAAGATTGCCCTGGTTTCCATATGACCTGGAAGTGCTCCGTAAGACCACTGCTGTGACACCAGAAGCATTCCTGGGTCCAATTTAAAAGCCCACCACATCTCCTTGGTGAGTCAAAGACAGGAGATAGTGGGAGACATTACTCAGGAAGGTGGAAGGAGTAGAACAGCATTGTGCTGTGAGATTATTGGCTGTGTTCATAAAAAAAACAAACTTTATTTGGAATTGTGTGGGGTCACGATCTGCCTCTAGTTTGGGGCTAGTGATGCCCCTACTAGTTACAATACATATTTACTCTCTCCTTCCTTTCCAACCCCTTCTGCCTTTGAATGATAAACTAAATGTGTGCAGTGTTTTATAATAATCTTCTATTTTTTCAGTAATGAGGAAAAATCAATTTTACAGTCATTACCTTTGATAGATATTTGCCCCACGTTCCTTTCCCCTACATTTCTGAGTCTTTAGTATTCACTGGCATCAAACCCAATTTATCTCATGTCATCTGTTAATGTATTTGGCATCTTTCTTGACATTATCATATCCACTTTAATCACAACACAACTCTTAAAAGTCATTTTCTGCATCCACACATTCAAAACATCTCTACCTTTAATCCACAGCCGATGATTCATTGCTGCAGTATCATCTATTTAATTCATTTCTATTTCTTTCCTACAGAGAAATTATGTGTATACATTAGATCCTTCTCCTTTTAGCTAGATTTGCTCCCATTCTCTCTCCATCCATCATTGTCTCAGCCCCATACATCTCACAGCTCCTTTCACAGCTTGCATTCATTTTCCCTTTGCTCCCAGAACCTTTCCAAGCTCCTTGTTTCCAATGCAGAATATCTGTATTTATAGTGAAATCTAAACAGCTGGACTAGCCCTACTTCTTTCAAAATGGCCATGCCTCCTGCTCCTTCAGGTACAGTCATAATTTTCATCTTTTCAGCGTTCATCTTTGTGAACTTTTGTACTATGCCAGCATTCCCCTTTAATATTTTCTCCTTCCAATAAACTTATCACGTCCCATGTACAAGTATGGCTTTATTCCTCACCACAAGATGATTGGCAGACAACAGTTATTGTACCATGGCGCTTCAACACATAGCTTAAATGTATTCTGTGGAATCTGAGGTAAGGCAGGAGATGACTGGAAAAAAATGCTTTAGGAGAAAAAAATTGCTTTTTTGTAAAAATAATATAAATCTCTATAGACTGTTTCTGTTGAATTTTAATCAATAAACCAAAATTCATAAACACCAAAGCAACAATTGACTGTGTGGTTAGTGCATGAAGCAGCAGAAAAATAATAAACTGCTCAAAAAAATTAAAGGAACACTTTGAAAACACTTCCAGATCTCAATGGGTAAAAGAAATCCTCCTGGATATCTATACTGATATAGACTGGGTAATGTGTTAGGAACGAAAGGATGCCACATCGTTTGATGGAAATGAAAATGATCAACCTACAGAGCCCTGAATTCAAAGGCGCCCCAAAATCAGAGTGAAAAAATTATGTGGCAGGCTAGTCCATTTTGCCAAAATTTAATTGCAGCAACTCAAAATACGCAGCACTTTGTATGGCCCCTGTGTTCTTGTATACATGCCTGACAACATCGGTGCATGCTTCTAATGAGATGACAGATGGTGTTGTGGGGGATCTCCTCCCAGATCTGGACCAGGGCATCACTGAGCTCCTGGACAGTCTGAGGTGCAACCTGGTGGCATTGGATGGACCAAAACATAATGTCCCAGAGGTGTTGGATTTAGGTCAGGAGAGTGTGGTGGCCAGTCAATGGTATCAATTCCTTCATCCTCCACGAACTGCCTGCATACTCTCACCACATGAGGCCAGGAATTGTGTGCACCAGGAGCCACTGTACCAGCATAGGGTCTGACAATGGGTCCAAGGATTTCATCCTGATACCTAATGGCAGCCAAGGTGCCTTTGTCAAGCCTGTAGCGGTCTGTGTGACCCTCCATGGATATGCCTCCCCAGACAATCATTAACCCACCACCAAACTGCTCATGCTGAATGATGTTACAGGCAGCATAATGTTCTCCATGGCTTCTCCAGACCCTTTCACTTCTGTCACGTGCTCAGGGTGAACCTGCTCTCATCTGTAAAAAGCACAGGGCACCAGTGGTGCATCTGCCAATTCTGGTATTCTATGGCGAATGCCAATCAGGCTGCACATGCTGCTGGGCAGTGAGCTCAGGGCCCATTAGAGGACATGGGGCCCTTGGGTCACCCTCATGAAGTCTTTCTGGTTGTTTGGTCAGAGACATTCACACCAGTGGCCTGCTGGAGGTCATTTTGTAGGGCTCTGGCAGTGCTCATCCTGTTCCTCCTTGCCCAAAGGAGCAGATACTGGTCCTGCTGATGGGTTATGGACCTTCTTTGGCCCTCTCCAGCTCTCCTAGAGTAACTGCTTGTCTCCTAGAATCTCCTCCATGCCCTTGAGACTGTGCAGGGAGACACAGCAAACCTTCTGGCAATGACACCGTGTTGATGTGCCATCCTTGAGAATCCTTTATTTAATGCTCTATTTGCATTGGATCAAAATTATAAGCATGCTAAAATGAAAATGATATACCTTGGCAACTAATTTTAGAGTTGCATTTATCAATGACCACTTTTTATACAACAATTAGCTATGATCATTGCAAGAATATTGTACAGTAGAGTCAGGGCATCAGAGGCTTTATGTCCAGAAAATATGATCTGGAAGTGGATGTCATTTTAAAATTATAGGCTATGAGAAGTTCCTGTACAATACCCAAATAACTTTCTTTCCATCATGCTTAATATCTTAGCTGCTAGTTCATGATGTTGTGGCAGTGATATGTCTAATTCTAACCACAAAGCCTTTGTCTTTCAGGAAGCCTAGAGTTTGTTTTGTTTTGAAGAACAAATACACATCACCATAAATTTATGCTGGTCGACTGGATATTTTGAATGTGCTTCATCCTACTATAGAAACTAAATAGAAATAATTGTGCCCTGTGCAATGAAAAATGCAATGATATATTTGAATTAAAAGGTTGGATTATTACTGTCTCCAGTTGTACTATAAATACTCATTATTATTTTGTATCACATGTAGTATATGTCTTTTTAGATTTATAGTATATTCTTCTTGGTGGCATTTAAACTCATGTGAAAAACTTGGACACTTGGTGACAGCAATTACCTAAGGTGGGGTAGAATTATGACATTACTTTCAATTAGCAAGTCCTTGTAAAATCAAGTACTTTTAAATAATTTTCTGCCAATTAACCTGAATTACCAAGCTTGTACATAATTCATGGTTTAATTTGCATGTTTATTAAAATAAGTGGATAAGTGTCAGGCATTAATTGGTTGAGGACACTTAAGGCTGCTAATGTCAGGGGCCTTTGTGTACCTGTTTGCCTCAAAAAGAGATGATAAAGGAAACAGGGGAATAAACAGCCTTAAATAAATTTTAGTTTATTTGTGTGCCTCTGTATTTGGCAAGTTATTGTCAGTGATATACTGGAAAACACACTATGTGCCATGTCTGGCGGAATGTTGTGTTTATAGCTTGATGGTATATTTAAATTTTATTTTTTATTTTTTTAATTTTATTT
>NW_024377422.1:0-27627 GCF_016835505.1 Polypterus senegalus
CTTTCTTTTTTTTGATTCTTCCTTTTAAAATGGGACGTGACACAGCTGTAGCAATTAGAAGCTCCGCTAATTAGGCAGGGCTAATCCAATGGACGCTCTTCCTTCCTTCCCCTTCTTGTGGTAATTATTTATTTAAAAGCCTATCAGCCACGGACATCACTTGACCACAGTATTAAAGATAAAGAACCCTGTGTTAAATCACAGCTAACATTTTCTGTAAATTTTTGGGTGTTTACTCTGACAGACTCAAACCCTTTCCAGAGCTAGGGTTTTTGCCTTGCGCCTAAAGCTACTGAGATGACCCTGAATTGGATTGAAAATGTTATAAAATGGATAACTCTCATTTCTTTTTACCCCCTTTATTCTACATTGAAATTTTCTATAAGCCCTTCCAGCAAAGCTTCACAGTTAAAGAGCTGAGTAGTGCTTATCCTGGAGGACACCAAGGTCATCAGCCCCTTCCAGGCAGAGTCAAAGAAATGTGACGTCAGTGGCAACATTAGGATCATAAAGTTACCCAGCAATGTCAGACCTGTGGGCCTCGCTCATGATGGGGCTTAACAAGTTTGGAACATCTGTTTGTTGCAGACTTAAAGACTCCTTTTACAGTTAATGTATGAGTAATAAAATATTTTTTACAGTTCTGTAACTGTAACAGGGATCCTGCCCACCTTTTTTGTCTTCAAAGAAGTAACATATTTTATTTCAATAATCCCCTTTAGGTCAGGCATGTCAAACATCGGCCCGGCCCATCGCGGCCGCATGACAGCCCCTAGTTAGCACTGAACTTACAAAATGATTGCTATCGTTTGTGATTGAATCTTTCTGCATCTTCGCATTCTTATTGACTTTTCTTACTTCTGCCTTCTGAGAAAGCGCTTTTCCCATGGTATTACGATACCAGAAACGTCATCTGCTAGTAAAGCCACAGCCTTGACCAAAGTTAATGAGCGTAATGTCACAACTGAAGTGCTAGGCTGCAGCGGGTAGCAGGGGGGGCCTTAAGCATGTGCAAACTGTGCACCTGCACAGGGCCGCCCCAAATATATTGAATATAAAACAGAAAGAAAATAACGAACAGTCACGGCAATGTGGCGAAAAAAATTGTGTTACTTGTTAATTAGTGCACCACCACCATCTACTCAAAACAAAGTGATGTTCCAACAATGATGGATGGATTAAAAGCCAGAAGTCTGTATGACCATCAACATCAAGTGATCCGGAGAACCCTAACTACAAAGAGGACTATTTCATTTATGTTAGGTAGAATGCCCAGAGGGGGACTGGCCCCTGCCTGGAACCCCTGCAGATTTTTTTTTTTTCCCCCAGCCGCCCAGTTTTTTTTCTTTTCTGTTTTTCTGTCCACCCTGGCCATCGGACCTTACCCTTTCTATTGTGAAGGCTGGCCCGGGACAGACAGCGGACAGCATATTTTGCTCCACCTGTTTATTGACACTATTTACAGTTCAGTACTCCATAACCCCAGTCCTTTTTGCACCGATTCCCCAAAGTCCAGGGCCCACAGTCTCTTGTCCTTCCGGGCGCCTCCTGCCCTCCCCTCCCAAGCTCAGTCCTTCTTCCTCCCGACTTCCACCAATCACTGGAGGGGCCCTAAATAATGCCCCGGATGAGCCCAGGTGTTTTCTGCCTCTAGCCACTCGCCGCGTGGCGAGGTCGGCTGTCTTCCTGGCAGCCTCCGGTGCCACACAAGCTCCCCGGGCACTTCCTGGTGTGGGCGGAGTGCCGGGTTCCCGGATAAGTAGGCCCCGGGCCCCGCCTGGCGTGGCCAAGGGTCCCTACAGGGCGGGCTTAAAAGCCCTGTCCCCAGGCCCCTTGCCTAACCAGGGAGGGGCGCCCCCTCCCTGGGGGAGGCACTGCCTCCCCCGGGTCCTCCAAGCGCCCCGGGCTCAGCCCCAACCGGCAACCGCACGGGATAAACCGCATCGGGCCCCCTGGCGGTGACCACGGGCCCCTACGGGAAGGGCTTCATGCCCCCCAACCCGTGGCTCCCCAACAGAACCAGGGAGGGGCGCCCCCGGGTCTGGAGGAGGCCAAGCCCTCCTCTCGTCCTCCAAGGCGCCCGGCCGGGCTCCAGCCCCGGGCCGGCGACTGTTGGGATACCGGCATCGGGCGCCGCCTGGCGCACTAAGGCCCCTGAGGGAGGGCTTCCATGCCCCCGACCCCTGGCTCCAATAGAACCAGGACGACGCCCCCGGGTCTGGAGGCACAAGCCCTCCTCAATGTCCTCCTGCCCGGGTCTTCCAGCCGGCCGGGGCACACTAAAGTTAACTAATGTTGTCTTATTTTAATTTCTTATTTTGTCTTTTATTTTTTTTTTCTTCATTATGTAAAGCACTTTGAGCTACTTTTGTATGAAAATGTGCTATATAAATAAATTTGTTGTTGTTGTTCTTGAGCAGGGGTTTAACTACAGCATTCTTAAGACAGTCTGGGAAGACCCCTGATCTAATGACGAGTTTAATATGTCAAGAATACCATCAATTTGTACATCTTTAAAAAATTTTTTGGTATTGGGTCAAGGACACAGGTTCTCAATTTCAGTTGAGAAATTATTGTAAAACAATTTAGGTAAACCCTTCCTCTCTGGCATTTACAATATATTTATGCCATCTCTATGTATTTTGGTTGGTACCCCCTTTATCTTACTATATATGTGTGTTACTGGGTTGTGAATTACTTTCATTTTCCATAATTATATAAGGGACTTTTCCCAAATGAAGAATAGTTTCAAAAATTTATTTCAAATAAACATAAGACAGAAAACATTCCGACATCACTGGATAGAGGAAAGTTCAAAGTTTGGTCCTCTGGTTTTTGAGGTTGCATGCCTCAACATGAGCACCATGACCCGCGCAGCATTAAAACGCTTGCCCATGATGTGGATTTCCCAGGGCTCTGTTTGAACACACCTTTGGGTACGCTCGGAGATTTTCATCTGGCGGTGGATGACCAGTGCTTTACGTTGAAATGAACCTTCTTAAGAATTTTTGTGCCACTTGTAAAATTTGTTTATGGAGGCGGCTGTTTGTTGAACCGTGCTGGAATTTCACGTTCACTTGAAAATTGGGCTCACACTTCATAAACGGCAGCACACAAATGATTTCTCTTGTGGTGTTGTCGCCATTTACTATAAAAAAAGAAACAGCGCGTGACATTCACTGGTACTTTTAGGCGGACTTTTAACTTTTTTCTATCCAGTGATGTGTGGAATGTGTTTCTGTCTTACACGTTTTTTGAAATAAATTTAAAGTGCTTTCATTTTGAATATCCGGTATTTAAAAAAATTTTAGCAAAAAACGTGTGCATTTGGCATGCTGTGAACATAACTGGGTGACTTGACAAGGATTATGTGGCTGAGAAAGGCAAGATTTTGTCACAGGAATTTTATATTTCTGAGTAAAGCCTACTGAAACTCATCAATTTAGTGGTGTTACCACCTATCTTGACCTTTCCCTGAGCAATGTCTCTAGCATTATGGGTACTTAAAAACAATTTTAACTTGGCTGTTTGATTAAACCATGTTTAAAATTCTTAAAGAAAAAACAAAACCTTATTTAAAACACAACAAGATAGAATAGAATTATTCTAAAGTATTTATATTGGGAAACTGCACCATAAAAATGAAAGTAATTTCTTTTTCCTTTTAAATTTACTGACTTTCTTGCCACCTTTATTTAGAAAACCAGTTATGTCATTTCTATTATTTTTTAAATATTTCTTAGAAATTAATCATCTTTTTCTTAACCCAACAAACAAATTTATCCAATAAGCCAAATATATATATTGTAAAGAGATGGCTGGGGGCTAATTCCCGGATGCCTCGGGGGAAACCAGAGGAGGGTTTACGCTCCCTCAGACCACAGGGGTGACCGCCCTGGTTGCTGGTGGCCACGGGTGCAGGGCTTTAAGCTCAACCATTAGGCCCGTGGGTCACCCAGGGCCCATGCCTTGGGATCCTGGACCTCAGCACTCTGCCACACCACAATGTTAGTGTTTTTATGTCAATTGTGATGCAACAGTTAAAATGACAGAAAGATATCATACAGACAAGGCACTTCTCAAACATGTGGAGTCAAGTAGCTGCAGTGCTCTATGTGTGTGTGTGTCGGCCCCCACTGTTGCTGCTCTCATTATGATGTGCAAATTAACTATTAGGCCTCAGTTTCCTTTTGCTACTGAGCCTGAATGGAAAAACAATATTAGCTTTTTCTTTTTCTTTTAGTATTTTAGAACATTAGAACACTCTAGGCGAACAAAGGGCCATTCAGCCCAACAAAGCTCCGCAGTCCTATCCATTGTTTCCAAGAAAACATCAAGTGAGTTTTGAAAGTCCCTAAGTCTTACTTCTACCCACTACTTGGTAGCTTATTCCAAGTGTCTATCGTTCTTTTTGTTGGTATCTTTTTTCTTCCTCAAATTTCAGTAGTCGTTAAAACACAGACTGATAATCTGGGGGTGGGTGTTTTAGGAAGAACCCCCGTGTTTGGGGCCCTTTCCCAGCACAGGATTTTCCGCATTCTCTTCACATTTTTTAACTGATCCCCAAAATTTGTATTTCAGTTGAGAATCATGTCTGGTCGCAAAGACTATAAACCCCCTGTCCATTTCTGCCCCAATTTATTGGTTGTCACCACTTATCTTGCCTTTTCCCTGAGCAGTGCCTCCCCTATTACGGATAACTTTTAAAAAATATAATTTAACTTTATGGCTGTTGATTGACCCACAAATCGGGCCCAGAGCAAAAAGCCACTCTGTTTCTAGTCCTTCCTCATTTCCCTGCACCTGTCCAATGGTTTCTTTTATATTGTAAAATCCTTATTAAAGGTCTCACCTCTCCATACCTTTAAAGTGCCTTATATGGAGGCGATTCAATTGGTACGGCTGGCATCTTTCTTTTCTTCATCTTCCATTGACAAGTTTTCAACGGGCCCCGCTTTTGTTGCCCACAGCCAAGCCACTATGTGTCCAGGGTTTTTCATTCCAGTGATTCTCTGTGACAGCACCGCTTCCCCATATTCTCCCTCTGATTTTGCATCTCCAAACCTTTTATTGAAATTGTCAGTCACTTCCCATCTCTATGACTGCATGGTGACTTGTCTCTCTTCGCCCTTATTTTTTGAGACTCTACTTACCTTTCTTTTTTCCATAACAAGCACTTCCTTCTCCTACTACTTTTATTGGTGGTATGTTAGACCTTTCAGGGCATAGCTTCTCCCTATGTCACAGTTCCAATTGTTCAGCTTTGGGTGCTCCTTGGCTCCATTCTATCAAAACTTTGTTATTTGGGTTCTCCATAAATTTTTTCAGGTTTAGTTTTGATACTTTTGCCTTAAAATTCAACTTGAACAGAAAATTTTCAAGTATGACTTTAATTTGTCAATATACTATATAGGTTTGTCTGACGTCGTTTGGGAGGCTGCTTAAGGGCTAATTACCCAAACCGGGGGTTGGCCCCTGTTTCTAATGCCTTCTCTTCCTCCATCTACCGATCAAAGGAATGATAGCCCCCCCACTGCTGACATCACTTCCTGTCCACCCACCTGGACCTGCCCACTTCCTGCTGAGTGACTATATACAGTAACTTGGGGCCCTGGGACCTTTTCTCCAGCTCTGTTCTGAACTTGTGCCAGGAAAATGTCTCCACAAATTTTTGTGTGCTGTATTTTTGTGCTTTTTTTAAAATTTATATGGGTCACCAAAGTGGTCCCAAACTCTTCACTTTTATTGTGTCTCCTTTTTAAAGTTTATATTTATGTCTTTTCTGCATATTTTTGTGGCAGATGATTGAGTCATTCAAAATGTTAATTATGCAATAAAACACCTACATAGGGTAAGCAATATTTTGGGTTGAGTTTTCCCTTTTTAAGTATATCTGGTTGCATAATCTTCTAGGTAAAAAACACAAACATAATTTATCTTCATTTTAGGGATTACATCAACAAATCCCAACTTTCAGCATGGGCATAATGGTAGTTACTCACTGGGGCCAGGGGTGGTGTGTGGTCTAATGCCTTCTTCTTCCTCCCTCTGCAGAATGGAAGAAGTCGGCCCTCCATCACTGATATCACTTCCTTTGCCCGCCTTACAAGACCCCCCTTTCCCGCAGAGTGACTGTATACCGGGAACAGGCCACGTTGTTCTCCGTTCTTCTGAATTTGCATCTGGAAACATCTCTGCAATATTGCATGTTGTATTTTTGTGCATTCTTTCAATTACATGGGTCACCAAGGGGTGCCCCAACTCTTTCACTTTTGTGTCTCCTTTTTTCAGTGCTTTTATGTCTTTTTAAAGTATATTTTTGTGACCAGATGACTCGACATGTAGATTACGTGGTATAAGTAACTACATGAAGTAATAACATTTTGGTGGAGAATTCCTTTAACTATAATTGGTTTCATAATCTTATTATAGATGAAAAAAAACATGGACATTATTTGTCTTCATTTCTGGGTTTACATCAACAAATTATAAAATTTCAGCAAGGGATGGAGAATATGATCCCTTTAATATAATTACATATTAATTTATATTAATTTACAATTATAATTCATATGAAATACTTCAGACTATGAATTTCCCTTGGGTTTAATAAAAATATCTATCTATCTATCTATCTATCAAGTGTCTGTGGGATAGTCAGTGCACTGCATCTCCAGAAATGGAAATGTTACAAAATATTTAAAGAAAAGTTTCATCATTTGCTGTATTATTAATAAAGCAGACAAATATCATGCTAAATAAAATAATAGTGATGTGCTATTAGTAGAGGCTCCCAAATGTTATTTTCACATAACATTTTGTGTTACATTTTGTGAGGGTAAAACTAGAATGGTGGCCTTGTATATTTAGAGACTGGTTTATTGGAATATTTGATGTATTTGGTGTCAGATGTGTTTAATGAAGCAGTGCAGGATTGGTAATTAATCCAATGAACACTTTATGAACTAAGAAAAGATTAATCATGTCAGAAAGCTCTAGCGATGTTAAATTAAATATTATTATTCAAGTTAACAAAGAGTCAGGGAGATTTCATTTTACATTAAAATATAAAAAGAAAATACATTGAATTACGATTCTGCTTTTTAATGTATTCCTTGATGTTCAGATATCAAGGATATCAATAGCAATGGCTCAGACTCTCCCTCTGCTGCTCACCTCGAGCTTTTCTAAAGTGCTTAATATCAGGATGTTTGCCAGTTCCTTACAAAAATAAAACTTAATATGAGCAGGAGTCTAAGAGTCATACAGGAGCGATAGTCATACCAGTTTTTTTCCCTAACCCACCGAACTAATCCGAAAGCTCACATCCTGCAGACCTGAAAGCTGGAATAATATAAGGGGTTTCTAACTTTACCGGGTAAGCTTTTTGGGATAATGCTAGCTTTAGGGGGTAATCTGGTTTACCCAATTTCGGTATATACATATCACAATACAATAAGCTTGAATGTGTCCTTTATCCTTCAGGTGAATTGAGCTGTAGCTTACATTAATTTACGCCTCCATCTTAAGTTTTATGTTAATTTGGCAGCAGACTGCTGCTTATCCCTTAATCAGTTTAGAATGGAGGATCAGAATGTGTACTGTCTGCTCTGAACGGGAATTTTCCTAAAAAAATCCTTGATTGAATATGATATTGGATTTTTTTCCCTTTTCCAAAACATTTGCATTGATTGAATGTTGTTGTTCTTC
Source organism: Polypterus senegalus (assembly GCF_016835505.1). NCBI lineage: Eukaryota > Metazoa > Chordata > Cladistia > Polypteriformes > Polypteridae > Polypterus > Polypterus senegalus. The sequence continues at coordinate 7,711 of NW_024377422.1, forward strand.
ATCTTCCTCTTCATCTTTTCCCACTTCTATGTAGAGCGCTTGAACAACCTTTTTAAACAGCTCATTTCTGCACCTCCTCCCCAGTCAGACCCTTTTTCCTTCAGATCCCTGTTATTCTATCCTTTCAGTTTCCACTTTGGCTTCCTTTTACTTTCTCTTCTCCTGTAAACCTTCTTTTGTTTTGCTACTCCCCTGTTGTCGAGTTCATAGACATAAAAAAAAGAAGGATATTTAGCTACAGCACAACAGGTGAGAGGCTTATAAAGAGGATTTCTGTTTCAGGCTACAAATAAGAGTCTGAATGGGAAATAACTACATATTTATTAGTATTAGGGTGTTGTCCGTGTTAGCATTTGGAATGGAAAAAAAGCAAATGACACCTTTATTGGTTAAAGATTATTCAAGTTAGGTAAATAAAGGCCTTTTTCAGGCAATATATAAGTACATCTTGCCTGAAGAAGGGCCTATCTCAAGTTTGCAATTAATCTTTGGTTGCTAATAAAAGTGCATTGGGTTTCCTTCTAATTCATTTTAAATGTTACTGTGCAGCTCTGTTCACTAATGATTTTTGTTTTCTCCATTTTGCAAGAATACCTAAATGATTTTTTTCAGCAATTTCTTATAAAAGAAGATTGGCAAGGGAAATTTAACAAAGACTTCTTGTAGAAAAATGAATTTAACAAAAAACATAATAAAATACCTACACAGATAGTTTAGAAACTCCCACCAATTTAATTCCATCTTCATCTCTGAAATTAAAATGTAGTCATAATACAAGTGTTACTTCAATAGCTTTTAATTAGTCGTTTTAGCTTTTGTCGTGAAGAAACAATATTATTTCAGTAGCTAATTGGAACAGTAGAGTAATGTAATATTCTGCTGTTATAAAATTACATACTTAAAAAGATTCAAACCTTAAAAACAAATAATTTTATCAACAGCAACCCAATTTTATCCATCAACTCAAATAGATCAGTGGATGGATGGATAGGGTCCTGCAACCAATAAATAGGCATTTTTACTGACTTTGACATTTCTTATTAAAAGAGAATTTATGGTCCCTTTCTGGTTCAGAAAACAAATGTGGTTTCAGTGACTCCAGATGGTGGCACTCATTCCTATCGGTAAATGCATGAGAGACTCCTGATGGGGCAAATTAAACAGCATTTTCCCTGATTGTCTGAACCACCTACAGTTGGTATATCCACAAATAGCCTAAAATGAATGCCACATTTCTTGCATCTCGCCAGCGGGAGGCTCCTATAAATAAGACAGGCATCCTGGCCGGGAAGGAGAAAGGATTAAACGTGAAGGAAGGACCAGAAGGGCTGGACGGCCAGCTCACTCGAAGCAAAGACATCGCTGTGGGCTTTTTACTCCCACCACGTTATATGGACCAGCCCATGATATCAGTACCCAGTAAACCAGCAGGGCCTGCCAGAAAATGTAGTCAAACAAAGCAAACCTGCTGGGGTCACTGGTGCTGCAAAAAGGGGGCTGCAAAGAGTCAAGTTCCTGCTGAATGGACTTTATATGACCCGAAGTACTTCCATTCACTGGCCTGACACTGGAAGAACTCCCCGGTCCTTTACCTGGGTCTAGATTTGACGAGATACTCGGATCGTGGAAGAAAAGAAGGAATTTATTCAAGCACTGCAAACAAACATTTGACACTTCAAACTTGCTCCTTGACAAAGATGGCTGTTTCGCTTTCAATTAGAGGTTCATGGTTTCTTCTTCGAATGTAAACGCGCAGGAGCAGAGGCAGTCTGAGAGAGAAAAAGCAAAAGAAATCAATACCAAATCTGACAGGTGCTGCTTGGCTTTTAAGTCGGCAGGTACAGCGAGGCTTTAATATCGCGTTATAGTCAAGGTTAATGAGCAATGCGAGGGTAGTCTGTGTTTGGGCTCTGTGGTTTCCCAGAGGCGTCCATATCTTCTTGGGGTGCGATCAGCCCTCCAGCTCACACCCTCCCCCTCAGCTTTATTCACATTCCTGTGAATCAAGCGACTCTCTGTACCAAGTTCATGTTCATGTAGTCGTGATAATACGTCTGCGTTGGCGTGTTCAGAACCTGGTCGATGCTTTAACTGTGAAACTGTAAGGTTGTAAACCCAGAAACCATCTCATTAGGCGAGAGTTTGTATCTTTCTGTCGGTACAACCACTGGAGTGGAGCATGATCAGTTACCAAAGTGAAGTTTCGTCCCCACAAGTAATATCGAAGTGCCTTCCACAGCCCACCTAATTGCCAAGCATTCTTTCTCAATTGTAGAATAATTCGCTCTCTAGGTAATAATTCCCTACTCAAATATGTGATTGGATGTTCCTCTCCATCAAAAATTTGTGACAGGACTGCGCCCACACCAAATGCAGTCGCGTCTGTTTGCAAGATAAAATCTTTTGTGAAATCCGGGTTCCTTAGAACCGGGTAAGAAGACAATGCTTTTTAAATCGCTGAAAGAGCGTTAGCAATTTTCTGTCCATACGATAGGTGGTTTTTCTTGCCTCTAGTAAGTTCTGTAAGAGGCGCAGCTCTATGTGCAAAATTTGGAATGAATTTTCTGTAGTAACCAGCAAGCCAGAAAGGCGTACTTGTTTCTGTGTCTCAGGTCTCGGGTAAACAAGCATTTCTTCTATTTTCCTTAATTGTGGCCTAAGTAAACCCTTGCCCATAGAATAGCCTAAGTAATGAGTCTCGGACATGCCTAGTTTACATTTCTTAGGGTTAGCAGTAAGGCCAGCCTGTCTCAAGCTTTCAAGAACGGCTTGAAGCCGCTCTAAGTGTGTTTTCCAATCATTGCTAAAAATCACGACATCGTCAAGGTATGCCCCAGCATATTCAGAGTGAGGGCGCAGAATCTGATCCATCATGCGTTGAAAAGTTAGAGGTGCCCGTGAAGACCAAATGGAGTCTTGTAAATTCATAGAGTCCGTCAGGAGTCGCAAATGCCGTTTTCTCACAACTGCTAGCCTCTAAAGGCACCTGCCAATAGCCTTTCGTGAGATCTAGCGTGGAGATATAGCTGCCTGACCCAGTTTTTCCAACAGTTCATCGACACGGGGCATGGGATAAGCATCAATTTAGAGACCTTATTCAAGCGTCTGAAATCGATACAGAACCGAACCGAACCGTCTTGCTTTGGGACTAATACGACTGGGCTGCACCAGTCACTTCTACTTTCACGAATTACACCCAGTGTCAGCATCTTTTTTACCTCTTCGCACAATATTTCGCCGCTTCCGGTATCGAAGCGGCCGCATCTGTCTGCGAACATCAGGTTCAGTGGTAATTTTATGTTTTGTAATGTTAGTCTTGCCTGGTAAATCTGAAAAGACATCAGTGTTCCGTTCTATCAAAGATAACAGTTCTGTCTTTTGCGTGTCAGTAAGATCGTTACCAATGGTAACATCGGTCTGAGAAACAGCAGCCAAGGAAGTGTTAACCTCGTGCCATTTCTTCAAGAGGTTAATGTGTAAAATCTGGAATGGTTTGCGCCGCCGGTATTCTAACCTTGTAATTTACGGACTCATACGCCTCCTCAATAATGGCGGGGCCCTGCCATTTAGCTAAGAATTTGTGTGGATCCGAGGGAACCAGTACCAAAACACGATCGCCAGGTTTGAACTCACGGAGCTTGATCGCCTGCTCGTAAAGGCGCTTCCGAGTTTCCTGTTCTCGTTGTTGGTGTTCCACAGCAATAGAGGAAAGCATAGAAATTCTGTCTTGCAACGAAATTAGTCGATCTGCAAAGCTTGGACCTTGAGCTGCTCTCTCGTTTCCTATCCATTCCTCGCGTACCACATCCAGGATGCCTCGCGCCGCCTGCCCTCGAAGGGACTCAAGCCAGTGGACGCCTGTGGTGATTCTCGCAGCATACAAAACAAAAGGTAGGACAGTGTTCCATGTTGTGGGATCATTATGAGCAACTCGCCTGATCATCTGTTTCAATGTTTTGTTAAATCGCCGGTTAAACCATTCGTTTGAGGATGGTAAACAGTAGTACTCAATTTCTTAATAGCAAAGCTGTCACACAATTGTTTCATCATCGAGAAGTGAAAGGTGTGCCCTGATCAGTTAAGATTTCTCTAGGGATACCAATACGAGTAAAAGTTTCACATAGTGCTTTGGCTACAGCGAAGAGTTGGCCTTTTCAAGCGCAATCATTTCTGGATATCGTGTGCATAATCAACCAACACCAGCAAATATTGGTACCCATCCTTAGTCTTAGGTAATGGTCCCACAATATCTAATCCCACACGCTGAAAGGGAACTTCCAATATGGGCATAGGACAAAGGGGCCGAGGAGGCTTATAAGCAGAGACGATCTGGCAGTCTGGACATGAAGTACAAAACCGTTCAACATCTTTTCCCATATTAAGCCAATAAAATCGTTTTGATAACCGGTCTCTAGTTTTGTCGGCACCGAGGTGCCCCCCAAGATGTGTGAATGTGCCAGATGCAAAACAGTTTCCCTATGTGCTTCAGGTACCACCAGTTGTTCAATAAATTCCCCTCCAAATGATCTGAGATCACTCTGAAAAGGCAACCGTCCTTTTCTATAAAGTGTGGGTTTTCACACCCCGAATTACGCTCTTGGTAATAAGAGTCATTAGCAGGGCGAGCCTGTTTAAATGCATATTCTAATGAGCTATCAGTATGCTGCAAGCGCACAAAATCTGATTGTTCGTTAACACTCGGTTTGTGTTGGAGGCGTTTGCAATCTGGGAAGATGTAGAAGGACAGCCCATTCTGGAAGATTGTCGGGGTGACCTCCTCCGTCTCGCTGGAGAGATCGGGTTCAATATCTAAGTTGGGCTCTGAGATTTTCCACGGCCGCTACCAGTTCGTTCTTGTTTGGTTTTCTTCTTCTCCCCCCACTAAGTTGCATTATTGGACTGGACTACTGGTCCCTGACATTTATTAATCAGTTTAGGAAAAAGGGCATTTCTCCGTCCTATGAGTAATGGCCATGGGCAGGAATCTGACACTGCAGACCAAACCTTAAAGTGACGACCCCTATAAGTTAAAGGAAGAAGTAATGTCTGATAATCTTTAACATCACCATGTACACATCTTATTTTTACAGTCTCACAGTCTCTAAGGCATCTTTCATTAAGACAGTCTCGTCTCACAATACAAAGGTCACTTCAGAATCTAACAATGCTGAGATTTCTCTGCCCCCCAATTTAACTGGGACAAATAATCCATCTTTTCCTTCCGGCGAACATGTAATATTCGAACAACAAACCTCGGCCAGTCCAACTTCCATCGACTGAGCTGGAGACAGACGACATTCTCTTGCCAAAAGACCGAGTTGATTACACCGGAAACATCGGCGGTCGCGCTCTGCCAAAATATCCTCTCGGCGTCCTCGTGACAGCTGGTGCAGCTTCACCAGAAACTGGCATCTCTGTTATGACCGGGTTCCCGGAGGCCTACCTGACCCCATTTGATTTTCCTTTCCACCAGGTTGTCGATGTTGCTGTCGCCGATCGAAGTAACGGATGTCCAGAGCGCTCGTTCCCTGTTTGCGAAGAATTGGCAAATCCACCATCGCTTTTCCTCCAAGTTGCTTGTGAACCTTCCAGTCGTCTTGACATAATCGTTAACGACTCAATATCATGAGAAATTCATCTCGAATAACTGTTGGTATACCGTTCAACAGTATATTCATTACCACTTTCTCTGACTCGCTCCATCTCACTTCCCTCAAACCAGCAGGTCACTTTATGTATCAAATCTTGAATTTCGCACGGATCGGGCCATCCATATTCAGCTTCCAGCTGTTTAATTCGAACCCTTTTGCCAAAAAAGTCTTAGTTTTACGTAAAACCACTTGGTCTTTCCGGAACTCATAATCGCCAAGCTTGTCTCTGGGCACATTACGTAAAGAGTAAGGAGCATCTCAAGATAAAAGGGCGGATTATAACGGGCCCCCTGTCGCCCGTCCCATCCCAGCATGGTTGCACTTGTTCAAAGGCTATCAAGAACATCTCCGGGTCATCGTTAGGCCCATTTTCATTAGTATATTTTTTGATTTTTAGGTAGAGGTGGTAAAGGATGTACGGTTGACGGTTAACAATTGGAACACCCGGGTCCCCAATATGTGATTTCCCACAACAGGAATCGAGGGATGTCATCTTCCAATCAGTGGGAGTGGGGAAAACTTTGAGCCAATTGGTATAAATTATCTTCAGCATCCATCTGTGCAACCTTTCCTGGTACCACTTGTCACACTTAGGGGCACAGATTTGGGAGAGGTACTCAGGATCGTGGAAAAAGAAGGAATTTTTTTAAGCACTCAAACAAACATTTGACACTTCCCAAAATTGCTCCTTGACAAAGATGGCTGTTTCTCTTTCAATTAAAAGTTACATGAGTTTCTTCTTTTCGAATGTAAACGCATCAGGAAGAGCAGTCTGGAGAGAGAAAAGCAAAAGAAATCAATACCACTGAGGTGCTTCCCGGGTTTGTCAGCGAGTACCGCTGGGGTGTTTGGGGGTTATAATTAGGCAATGGGTAGTCTGTGTTCAGGCTCTGTGGATTTCCCAGGGCGCCATATCTTTGGGGTGCGATCAGCCCTCCAGCTCACATCCTTAATAAAAAGGGGCGCATTCCCTTTCCAGGCGTGGGGGGCAACACTCAAATGGAGGAGAGGAGGCAGTGGAGGTGCGTGGGTAAGAGTTGAAAGGAGAGATTGTTTTGTATTGTGGAGAAAGAAACCTGTGCTTGTGCATACTGAACGAATTTGGTTGAACAGACCATCCTTTATTCTTTGGGATTTGGGGCTTGCAGTCCCTGGTTCCATCCACACCCTATCAATAACAACCTAAACTTCTCATCCACAGCTCACATTGAGAGCCACATTCCTCACCAGGCACTTTGGAATCGAAATATGTCAGGGGGGCACGTTGAGCCATTAAAATGACCAGACCTTACAAAGACTATTTTATTACTCTTTTTATACCCCCGATCATGGGTACACTGATTTCATTTCTGTTCTTTCACAGGGCTTCAAATACACTTTTCAAAGAAATCCAGAAGATCAGCCTCATGGGAATACCATGGGATCACATATTTCTCCAGGTCTTAATAACTGAGTAACTTCCCATAATCCCTTCCTTCTTTTGGCTTTGTTTTTTTACCTACTTTCATTTTTTCTGCTACCATCTGCCCTGAATTTGTTCCCCCCCCTTGCTTTCAGTTGTACACTTGATAAAGGACAAACAATGAAACATTCTTTTCTTTTAACTTCTTTGATAATATTCCATTGACTATTGATGATTCTAATCTTTTCTTTTCCCCCCAGTTAAGAGCTTAGGTGTTACTCTGATAGTACCTTAAAATTTGAGGCACCTATTAATAATGTTACTTGGTCTGCATATTTTTCCCTCTCGTAATATCAGCCATTTACATCCATCTCTTTTAGCTACCACCTTTATTCTTTTCATGCTCTGTTATATCTAATTGATTATTAGCAAGTCTATCCTTTCTAGTCTTCCTCACAAACTCCCTTACAAACTCCAGTTGGTTCAGAAGGCTGCAGCTTGTGTATTACAGACCCTTTTTGCAAGAAAACATTACTCATCCACTTCAGCAGCTTCACTGGCTCCCCATTGAATATCCCTTTATTTTAAGATTCTGCTTATTACTTACAAGACCCTTCATAATCTGGTACCCCCCTTATCTTTCTGATGTTCTTCACATCTCCCTTCCTTCTCATATCCTTCGATCTTCTTCCTCTGTCCATCTTATTATATCTCTTGTTCCTTGACTACATGGGTTTAGAGCTTTTTAGCTGAGTGGCACCCTCGCTTTTGGAACTCTCTCCCCCAAGACATTCATAATATACTCTCTTCCTGCCATTAAATTTTATATTACAACAGATCTTTTTAGATGGCTTATTCTGTCTGATAATTTTAACTGATAAATTTAAATTCAATTTTTATCATTGTATTTATTAAGGGTTTTTCTTTGTACTGTAATATTTTGTTAATTTGTTGTTATTAGTGTGCTTTTGTAAGGTATCCTTGTGTGCCTATAAATAAATTAAATTATTATTATTATTATTTCCTTTTCCCCTTTGGGAAATTCCCTTTTTAACCCCTTTTAACAACTTTAACTGGACTAATTGGTGTACAAGAGTCCTGTTATAAGACTACAAGCTAAGTATTTGACCCTGTGAAACATCAAAGCTGATCAACGCCTCATCAGAAAAATATGACCAATTGCTTATCCCTTGCCTACCCTTAATAATTATGCTGTTATTGGGGGGTCGCTCAAGTGTGCTGTCTGTTTGGGTGCAGCCTGATATCTGAAGCGTTGGGGATCTGTTTGGGTTCTGTCCTCAGATCATTCCAAAATCTTCAGTCTCCGTTTGGATTCCTTTCTTCCACCTTTACCACTATCTAAGCTTTTTGGGCTTAGGCCCTATGGTGCCTCATACACTTCGTTATCCTATCATCCCCTTCTCTTCTCTTCCCTCTCTTTTTCACCTCTTATAAAGCCTGTCTCAGTTCTCCATTTGTTGTTATGTAACTTCCTCTAAACCTCTAAAATCCTCTTTTTCTGGGATACCATTTTTTAAAATAAAACTTTAATCTAAAACACCCCTTTTTCCTGTATGATGTCCCGGGGATTTATGCACATGGACTAGTTTTTCCCTCCCATTCTGGCTTTCCTGCTCTCTTCTTCAATATTATCAGTTCCTGTACCCTTTGGGACACATTTTATACTCTTAGACCTATCAGACCTTGCCCTCTGTGCACCAGCATACATTCTTATGTTTTGAAAACTGTGACTCTAAACATTTCCTTGTTCTGGATGGAAGATCCCAGACCTGATAACAATAAAGAAAAGTCTGCCTGAGTTTTATAATTTGATTACTTTGGCACTGTCTTCATCACAAATAATGCAGCAGTCAATCTCCATTCATGTTCGAGATTCTACTGATTTTAAATTTTTAAACTTAAATTTTTTATGAGCAGAGACACATCAAGATAAAATCTCTCCCTAGTATCAGCTAAGCCAAGCATCTTGTTGCAGACTATCTAAATCTTCATCTGATCAAAAGGGGGTGTCATTGAGTTTTACTGGCTGCCTAAGCAGGATCACTTTGTCTTTAAAAGGGGCTGCTGTGAAGTTTGCTGAGATGGAGTGAATTAAAGGATAAATTTGATTTTCAAGTTGATTTTTTCTTAATTTGTAAGAAACTGTGTTCTAAAGTGAAGATATTTGATAATAAATAGCCTGATGTTGCATTTTACAAAGGGAGTTAATGGGTGCCAAGCATGGAATACCATTTGTGCCAAAATGAAACAAATAAAATGGAAATTATGAAGTTAATAACCATATGAAAAGTACAGAGATATACTTATATGAGCATAAGTAACCCCCCTTTGTGTTGTTTACCCCTGGAATGGTGTACTAAGAATTTTGCATTTCTTTCAACACCCAGTTGATGGCGGCCTTGCAGCTCAAACGGGCCCGAAGCCCTTGGAATGGAAGGGATGGGGGAAGGCACCTACTTGCTGACACGCTTCCCAAAATGCTAGATGGCAGCTACCCTCGTGGGTTTGGTTTCTCAGCCCTGTTGGTGCTACGGGTGCACTAAGGGGAGCTGTTGAAGAACCTGGGGACTCATATTTTTTTTTGTCAGTTCTTATTGACCAGAGTCAGTAATGTGGTCGGAAGGACAGAAGCAGTTCGGTCAAGGACTATTTAAAGGACTGATGGAACCAGCAAGTGAACCCGAGTTGGTGGTGTGGACGAGCTTGTTGTGAGGGGAGGAGATATTTGGAGATTTGTTTATTTGTTTATTTTTGGGGAGGTGCTTTGGCACTATTTATGGAGTAAAGAAATTAAACAGTTTCTTGGTATTTTAAAATCTGTTGTCAGTGTCTGTGTTTTCGGTTATGTGCTGGTATATCACCATCTAGTTTAACGTGTAACATGTAAATCCCAAAACATCAATGTAAATACAGCATGAAAGGTCTGTTGAGTGTCCACTGCTGTACTGAAACATATGTAGTACTTTCCCTTTGTGTCACAAGTTTTAAAGTCACCTACATTACTGCCCAATGTCTCGGACAGTAGAAGAGTTTTTGTGCACTTTGCTTAGTATTTTTTCTGTTGCTTGCACATGATAGGGAAAAATGTCAGTGCCTGAACATGCACGATGTCCATTGTAAAGCACTTTTGAGCTAAATCATTTGCATGCTATATAAATAAATGTTGTTGTTGTTGTGTTATTATAGACCTCCATGTTGCCCCTGTAAACCGAATGTTAGCCATTGTTGCATTGTGAACAGTGCTTATAGAGATCATCTTTCTTGCCCTTCCACCTGATCAATCAGTTTTCCTTTTTGTCATGTTAGATACTGCACTCCGGCTGCAATGTTTTGTGACTGAAGTTAGCATGCATATCAAAGGTGGTTCAGCCCGATACTGCCATCAGTTCACTATTTGTGTCAACATTTGTACCAGTTGTATCATCATCATCACTATCACTTGTTTCAACAATGGTTCAGTTTCAGATTGCTCCGTACTGCCCCTACTCTCTTTTCTGTTTTTTTTCCGGGGTTTCTTTGTGGTGGTGGCCTGCCCACCTCCACCTACTCAAAGCTTCCTGATGCTCCAACAATGATGGATGGATTAAAGGCAGAAGTCTACATGACCATCATCATCGCCCTTCCGTGAGAACCCTAATTCCAAAGAGGACTGTTTCATTTATGTTAGGTAGAATGCCCAGAGGGCTGGGCGGTCTCATGGTCGGGTATCCCACAGATTTTATTTTTTCCAGCCGTCTGGAGTTTTTGTTTTTCTGTCCCCCTGGCCTTGGCCCTTTACTTTTATTCATGTTAATTAATGTTGATTATTTTTTTTCTTTTGTGTCTTTTATTTTTCTATTCTTTATTATGAAAGACTTTGAGCTACTGTTTGTATGAAAATGTGCTATATAAATAAATGGTATTGTTGTTGTTGTCTAAAACTGGTTTTTACAGCTTGTCATTTACATGTGTGTGTGTTTTGTTTGAATGCTCTGCTCATTTGTGAATATTTATGAGTTCCCATAAAGTGGCAAAATGCATTAAAATGCTTATGATTTATTTGCAGCATGATGTTATTTTAGCACTAGATTATTTGATTTGATATTTATTAATCTCCAAGGGTAAATACTCTTATTTGTGCTTAATAGTTTTATTTTGGGCTAGAAACTTTATATCAAATCATAACAGCTTAACCAAGTGACACTCTGGAAGCTTTTCACATAGAATTCTGAGCCCAAGACATGCCCCAGGGGTTTAAAACAGAGGTTAAATAAATCCTCTGTTGTCCCTTCAGGATCAGCCTTAATCGTAACCTGCTTGTCACCGATGTTTAGAACATTTAACATCGGTTTTGATCTGCTTTCCACGAGTCCCCCTGATCTCTTCTCCATACTGTGTCTGCCACAGCGGGGGTTCCGAGCCACTGGTGTTCTTCTAATCTGAAGATATGAGCTAAAAACAGGACAATCACCTGTGCTGCAAGCTCTAATCCTCCTATTTTGAATGAAGTCTTGAGACTGTACTTGCCTTTCTATACAGTAATAAAGTACCTGTATTTTCTTTCCTGTCTCTTGTGCAACTCTGTGACCAAGCTTGACAATACCTGTATAAAGAACAATGCTTTTTAAACAGCAAAAATATTTTATTGGAAAATGAAACTTTTCTTTTAAACTTTTTTTATAGAAATACAGGTATAAAAAATACAATTGGAAAACATAGACATAAGATGAACATTTTTTAAAGAAATAAAAAAATGAAAATGCAGAATGAAAACAGGATGTTGTATCTAACTTTTTTTTAATAGAAATAAAAAAGGCGCTACTGATTTTTTTGATCGGGTCCCAAAGCCCATCTTTAACTTTGTCTTCTATTTTATTTTGTTTGAACTTAAAATTGTTGACAGCATTAAAGGGCGATTCTGATTGCTTTTGCCACGTCATTTTCTTTCATTCGGGAATAAACTTTTCCAGGATTGTTAACTGTCTCTTAAGTACACTGACTCCAAGTTGAGAATCGCTATGAAACCAAAAAGTACAGATCCCACACTACACAGCTACCACGGGATGCTAGGTACACATTCAGGTATCTTATGATGCCCGGTCCTACACTCTCACCGCGACTGCCCAAGACTGGTAATTTTGTGAATGTGTAGACACAGAATTAAGTATTTTGCATCACATTATTATCTTGTGGAAATTTTTTTGGGCCCCTAAAACATTTGTTATACAGTCAACCCTTGTTTATCGCGGTTAATCCGTTCCAGACTCCCGCCGATAAATGAATTTCCAAAGTAGGATTCTTTATTTATAAACCAATATTTCGCTGTTAGAGCATAGAAAACCTGTTTACAACCTTTTTAAATACATTTTCTAACATTATTAGAGCCCTCTAGACATGAAATAAAACCCTTTAGTCAAATGTTTAACTGTGCTCCATGACAAAACAAGAGATGACAGTTCCATCTCACAATTAAAAAAAATGCAAACATATCTTCCTCTTCAAAAAAAGTATAAGCCAGGGGCGGAGAATGTCAGAGAGAGACAGGGAGGAGAAAGCAAACAATCAAACACCAATAGGGCTGTTTGGGGTTTTAAGTATGTAGGCACCGGAAACATATTGGATATCATTGAGGAGTTGAGGAGGACAAAGCAAACTACAAAGAAGGCAGCAATGTGAAGGTAGTCTTTCAGCATTTTTAGAGGACCCGTCCGTATCCTCTAGACCCAGTGTGCGAACAGCCTCTGTGAACAGCCCCTCTGCTCACACCCTCCGGCGGGAAAGGAGAATGTCAGAGAGAGAGAGGGGGAACAGAGAAAAGCAAACAATCAAAAATCAATCCGGCTGTTAGAGCTTTTAGTGCACAACACCGGGAAGCATTCTGATATCACTGAGGGTTTTATTTAATATTGTATTGGGTAGCTTCTCAGCCATCTTGCAAAAAGGTCCCTTGTATGAAAATCAACTGGGCAAGGTTTGGGAAACATGTACCATAAATTAAAGACCATTGCCCAGAAATCTCAACCATAAAAAAATCCGTGACATATTTTTTAGATATGCTACATTTAAAATCCAGGAAAGCGTGAAGCCGAAAGTAAGCTACGAGGGATCACTGTACTGTACTCAAATTTACATTTTATTAAAATGAAATTTAGTTTAAAAATATTGTATGAACATTTGTCCCGGTCTAAAAAAATATTTATTATACTGAAAATTTCATTACTTCGTATTAGGATTGACCTGTATTATCCCTTTTATAAATGAGGGGGATGGCAGATCAAGTAAAATAAGGTTTAAAACCATTTCAGCAGAAGTAGGAAGCAATTATAAGGAAAAAGACTGTGTTTTTAATGGTTATGTAAGTGCTCAGTCAGTCCTAAACTGCCAATGTCTTCTTCATCAGCATCAACATTTTAAAGACACTTCCATCTGGAGATTTCAATATACTGGCAAATCTGTCGAAATTAAAGAGAATTAGAATATCAGCTGGAAAAATTCTCTCATCAGATGGGAAGGCCAGACAGGCTCCCCCAAAGAATCCTAGAAGGGTTTAGGTGGTCAGGTGGCTGAGGTCTCCAGGATGGTGACTTTGTTTTTTAATTCTCTTTTACCTTAATCCCCCATTGTCAATTTGGAAAAATTTCATCAATCAATTAATGGATAGGTTTATTTTTGGGTTTTTCAGGGATGTGACCACAGGGGACATTGCTGCACCCAAACTCCTGACACAAATGGCACGGACAAGAGTTCCAGTGTGCAGTAAAGGATTATCCTGTGAATATCTTACACACAGGTCTCAAAGAATAAAAACCCAAAAATGTAGCAACCTTTCTGTCTTTTTCCTTCTCTCCTCTGCCCCCTCCAGGTAAGCTTCGTCCACCTCCACTCAACTCTGGCCCTTTGTAACGAAGTAGGTGGCTCCTTTTATAAAAAACCCCAAGGGTACTTCCAGTAACTGACACTGTGGCTGGAATACTCTGGGTGAGGCTGAAGTAACACATGGTAGGCTCATTAATCCCTCAGCAAACCCTGGGCCCCCATGGAACTAAACAGGGCTGGTCCCTAAGGAAAAAGGTGGCATGGCTCTACCTAATTTTTCAGTTTTATTACGGGGCAGTGAATATACAAGCTTTAAAACCTTGACATTGACACAAATACATGAACAGACACAAGCTTGGTTTAATAGAAATAAAATCCTGCAGTACTTCTTTATATTCCTTGTTTTGTATCCAATAAGTACAAGTCATCCCTATCTAACAACCCAATTGTGTTTCACTCACACAGAATATGGAACCAATGTAGGAAGTATTTTAAAGATAGAGAAGCTTTTATCTGTGGCACCTCTGCAAAAAACACGTTTTCCCCTCTCAAATGTATCAGGTTTTAATATTTGGAAAACATTTGGGTTTTAAATCACCAGGGATCTGCACATAGACAACATCTTCAAATCCTATGAACAATTACACTCTAAATGTAACTTTCCACAACACATTTCTTTCACTAGCTTCAAATTAAACTTTGTTAAACAAACCTCTCAATTTCTTCCCCTCCACCAACCTCTATGCCGGAAAAAATTTATAAGTTTTGAGGACTCAGACAGCTTTCTGTAATATATAAAAACATTTTAAGTCCCTTCTTTCAAAGATCCAGAGTACCCTCAGCATCTCAGAAAGTAAGGGAAGGAAGGTAGTAATGACAAATTAACTTGAGCTCCATATGACAAAGCATACAATTATTCAACTTAAAATTATATATTGAGACATCTGTCTAGTTTAAAATTGCCCAAAAAATGTTTCCAGGGCAAAACCCAAACCCCTGAACGCTGCAATCGACTCCACCCCTCACTGGCCACATGTTTTGGCCCTGCACCAAATTAACACCATTTGGTTAAATGCCTTTCAACAGCCTTGACATCCAACCCCTCCTAATCCTCTAACAGCTGTGGTTTGGTGGGCTCACAGATGGGCTTCAAGTGGAAAGGACAAGCAAACTGTAATCACCTTTACTACACTATTGGCACAAGGCTTATCTTGCTAAACTGAAAGAACCTAACTCCCCTATTCTAAGTCAGTGGGAAAACTAATGTTATAAACTATTTGAAACTGGAAAAAAAACAAATTCTCACTTAGAGGACCTTGCAAAACTTTTTTCAAAACCTGGAGGATCTGATTAATAAAATTTTAGAATAAGCATCTAAATTTTCTTTTATTCTATTTATTTTCATTAATTTATTTAGCTACATATTTTACTATTATTAAAAGTTTTACTCTGCTGACATAAACTCTTTTTTAATGGGTGGGGCAAATTTGTTTAACCTTGTTTTGTTAAACTTGGACTTGCTTGTATGGAATGTTATTTGATTTTAATAAAATGTTAAAAAAAAAAAAAAAAGGCTGTTCCAGGAACGATAGTTCCCAACATCCTTAGAGAAACCATAACCTGGAGGACCCCGACTACCTAGTGTTTTAGGGGAAAAAAAATAACCTGAATAAATTGTCGTACGTCATATTGGCCTCATGGCCCGGGGAAGGGTCCTGATTCAGCACCAGCTGTGAGTGGGTTAATCATTTCTATATTGCTCTCTGCATGTTTTCACAAATCTGTATTTACAGGTGTGTAATTACTACAATCTGTACTTTTAGTTCAACTGAGAATTGTTCACAGTGTGCGCCTGCTGTCAATGAAGATCAACATATGAAAAAATAAGTCTTATTACATTGTAAAATCAACACCATGTGTTAAGTGATCTCTGTCTTTTAAACTAACCATCACCCTTTAAACTGCCAGTTTGCAATCAACGCTAAAGATACGTGGGCGTAGGGGCGTTAGTGCTCCCTTGAACCCTCAGGTATAACTCCAGACACCGGAAAAAGTCCAAGACTCTTTATTTTCTTCTATCACAAATGTCCCCAAAGACCCTCCACACTACTCATACAATAAACTACAATAATGAATACAAAAACCCTCTCCTCCTGTTAACACTTTGCTCCTCCACCTCCCAGCACAGCTCAGTTGTCTGGACTGAGGCCGCTTTTATAGCCCCTGACCGGAGGTATTCCTGTCCCGACAGTCCATGTTCCTTACTCCTTTTGGGTCAGGGCAATGTCCTTTTCTTTAACCCGGAGCACGCTTGTTCCTTGTCACGTGATCAGCGTACTCCGGGCCATAGGGCATAAAAGAGCCCATAGCCCCCCAGTGACTCCCGGTGGCCCCAAGGTATCCAGAGGTTGTGTAAAAAAACTAAAAGGGCCATAATGCCCTGCTGGCCCTCGGGGGATGATCCTGCTGTCGGGAGAGCTCCTCCTGGTGGCTTTAGGGGGGACCGGGATGGAAAGCGGCAATCCCCCCAATACAATACAATACAATTATTTTGTATGTCCAAAAACACACAAGAAGTGCCAATGGGCTTAACAGGCCCCTGCCTCTTTACAGCCTCCCAGCCTTGGGCTCTCTAAAATAACAAGGAAAAAATCCCCAAAAACCTTATAGGGGAAAAAAAAGGGGGAAACTTTGGGAAAGGCAGTTCAAGAGGCCCCTTTCCAGGTAGGTTGGGCATGCAGTGGGTGTCAAAAGAAGGGGTCAATACAACGCAATACACAGAACAAGATCTTTGACAGCCTACTGCTTATAATAAAGGAAAGAGTAATCACAGCAGAGGATTAACCAATAGGGGCAGGTTCAGCAGGGTCGCCTTTTGTCTCATTGACAAGAGGCATTTAAATAAATAGCTTGGCATTAAAGTCACTCAAAATGTGCTGATCACAAAAGTAATTTGAAATCAAAGGGTTTTTAAAAAAAAGGTCATTTTAAAAATAAAACCTGTAATAATGATATTGGGCGACCCCCCCATAACAGGTTGGAGGGAAACACAGAGGACAAAGAAGTGATTGCAAGAACAGTTTACTCTTAACGTGCAAGAAAACTACACAAATATAAACAATAAAGGAGGATATTAAAAGGAACTATTTAAAATTACCTATAGACTTCTATTTTGTAGCCCCAAAGAGATGCACAAAAACAAACCTTCCCTGTTCCTAAACGAAACAAACTGATATATGTGCACTGTGTTTTTAAATTTCGGGGTTCCATTATGTACCCTGTGCTGTAGGTCTTTTTTTGTGAGATGAGCCTGATTGCTTTTTGGGCTGAGGGGGTGTAAAAGAAAAAGACAATAAAAGGTTTTTTGGGTGTTGCACTTACCAGCTGTCAGCACTCTCTTTTAGACATAAAAGACTCCTCACCTTTATATACCACCCTACCCACACCTTCGCATCCCACCGCCATCCCGAAACCAAACCATTTCCCGCTCCTCCATTTAGGTACCACCCTTTAATTCCTTCTATCAATCATTTCTTCAAGGTAGCCCTCCACACTGTTCTCCACCCTCCCGCAAGACTCAAAGTCAGTCCCTCAGATGCCAGGCTTCACCCCAGCCAGGATGCTGCAATAATAATCGGGGCTAGAGACAGCAGTTTCTTGGCACAGGTAGTGGTGGTTATTTAGAAGCACTAGAAGACTACAGCCTGCCTCCAGGAAAAAGTTGAAGATGTCTGTAAGCTGGTTTGAAATTCCCTAAGCACTCGGACAGGTGTGTTGTCTGGTCCAGCAGCTTTTACTGAGTTTACATTGAACAATGTTTTTTTCCATCAACAGTGGACAAGCATGGCACCTGTTCTTCCTGAGATGGATGGACTACCGGCAGGCATGTCGTTCAGGGCATCAAACCAGAACAGAAGTTATTTTGACCATCTGGAAGGGGTATTGCCCACAGACAGGCAGTGTGGTCTTATAGTCTGAGATGGCATGCATTCCCTTGCCACCTGTGCCATGTGTCTCTGCTGTCCTGGGAAAATGGCTGTGGAGTTTCTTTCATACTGCCACCCAATTGCTTTTGAGGGCTACCTTAAAAATAAATAAGGTGACAGAAGCCTTTGAGTCTTACAAAACTCCCAGCCTTGACCTGTCCAAGTCTTTATATATGAGTTGTACAGAATCCACTCAAACAGGAAAGAAAAAAATATTTTTCTATGTAAACACTACTTGGCGTCCAAGATTTAAAAGATCACCTCATTTGGACTAGAATAAAAGAATAAGTGTCTGCTCCAAAAAAAGCTCCCCAAAAACACCCTGGTTGAAAAATTTAAAAACATGCTTGAAACTTGTCGTCCACAGCCAATTAGATTTCCAGTTAAATTCCCGCTTTCCCCCAAATTTTTATCTGATCTCCGTGTACTGCATTTTGGGTGCCCACCGGGGCTGAAAAGCAGATGGTCAGTTTTGATTTTGTCACAAAGAATGACGGATGTATAATAAATGGGTCAACTTATGGGGAAAACAATCCCCTAATCCCCGAACAGCTTTTAACTGCCCTGCTGTTTTAAAAATGTAAGATTTGTTAACTTTTTTTGCAGGAATCTTCAGAAAAAAGGGAAATTTGAACCCTGCTGGTTTGTTTACTGAGATGGTAATTTTTTGTTCCCCTTCCTATTTGGGATTGGGCTGATTTTTAAAAAAAAGTTTGGCAAGTGAAAATATATTTTCAAAAAACAAACATCAAATTTTCTTGGTAAGTCTTTAAAACTTTCAGTTGGGTTTTGGGGACATTTTCCATTCTTCCTGGGATCCTCCAAGCTCCTTTTGAAAAGATTTGCAAACTGACATTTTCGGTCTCTTCATACAAGTTGCACAGGGTTTGGTCTGGGCGTTCTGCAAAATTTTCAACCCGAAAACATTGTAATTTGATTTTTATTGCAAAAAAGGGAACTGTTCCCCCCAGTCCAAGTTAAGTGCACTTTTGGGCGGTTTTTTTCAAAGACCCTCTTTTTTGGGTAAACTGATTCAACGTTTCCCCCTGTCCCCCCCAAGAAGTACCCTGTAGATGATACCTCCACCATCATTCTTCACCATAGGAGGTTTTTAGTCAAGGGGGAAGTGCCTGCTCTTAGAAGGCTTGGTTTCTCCCCAGAAATTAAATTTTTTGCTGTGTCCACATGGGGCAGGGGAGACAGAAAAAACTAAAAAGATAGCCCCTTGCCGGCCGGGGAATGCTAGAAGCATTTAAACCCTTTCTCTTTCCAATGAAACTATCCGGGGGGCATATGTACTTTGGTTTCAACATATTCCTTAGGGCCAAGGGGGCATTCCAGTTCCTACCTGATGACAAATAATTTCCCCTCTGTCACATATAAACCACCCCTGTTTGTTTCTGTTTGTTCTTTGGGTTTTAGACTGAATTGTACCAAGAACCACCTTTTTGAACTTTGGCAGCCATTTAAGTATATGGGCTGCTGCCCCCAAAACCCCTTCCTGTGGCTGAAACATTTCAACCTCAGACCAAAAATTATTTTCTTCAGAGTCCTTTTGTTTTCAAAGGGCCCTTTTAAATCGGAGTTTCTTTTATTGAGCCAGGTCAGGTTAGGTGGGGTTGATGGTAACATGTTGCTGCACCTACACATGATGAAACAGCTAGGATCCTGGTTTGGAAACCCCCGGCAGACTGGTCCCAAAACCCCCCCTGGAAAAATTTCCATCTATCTTCTGCAGCTGTTTACAAGGGCATCCCATGGGCTGGTCCACTTTCGGGTCCCAGTACTGAGGACTCAAAACCGGGTCCTTCGGTAATCGCACCAATGGGCCGTGTGCTGATCTGCCCCTACAATGCAGGTAATTGGCCCATTTGGGACCCATGAGAACTGTTTATTGTCAAACCAGGCAAAAACAAACCAGCGTAACAAAATTTTCCAAGAGACACAGGACGAAGGAGCCGTCCGCCCCAAGTTTGAAGCCCATGTCTCGAACCATATAGCAAAAAAGAGGCACCAGGACTCAAGAATCGGATTTCCCTTTTTGGAAAAGGGGAAAAGAAAA
>NW_024377423.1:0-43629 GCF_016835505.1 Polypterus senegalus
AACCTTTCCAAAAAAAGAGAAGGGGGGTTCGTTTTAAAACCCCAATTTTAATTTTTGATTTTTAAGCCCCCCCGGCCACCCCGGAAGTCCCCCCGCTCCAAACCCGGAAGTCCCCCCCCCCCCCGATGCGCCCGGGAAACCCCCCCCCGGACCGCTCCCCCCCGTTGGCACCCCCGGCGCCGGATTGGAAAGGTTCCGCCCCCCCCCCCTCCTCAACCCCCCCCCGCCCCTGATTGGTTCCATAAACGTCAAGGGTCCGTTTGAGGGGCCCGACCCCGTTTGAACCCCTCCCACCCCCAATGATCCCCGGGAAAGGGCAAGGGGAGTTTGATGGGTGTTGCCCTGTTTAAACCCTTTTCCCCCCCAATGTCCCGGGCCCCCCCGGGGGCACCCCCCCTTAATCCCCACCCCTCCCCCAAAACGGGGTGCCCTTTTCCCCAAAACCGGGCCCCCCGCTGACCGCTCAGAAGCCCCCCCCCCCCGGGCCCCCCCAAAAAAGGGCCCTGGTCCCTGAGGGAGAAACCCCAAAAGGGCCCCGCCCCCCGGGAAAGGGGCCCCTTTAAACCCGGCCCCAAAATTTAGCCCCCAATTTCCCCATTTAAAGGCCAAAAAATCATTTTTCAATTTTTTTGACAAAATACCTTTCCCTCATTTTTAGCCAACACACCGTAAAAAATGCGTCAAAACACTTTCAGGCCCCAAAGGCCCCCCACTTTCCCCCCCCCCTCCCACCCCCCCCCCTGAAACCAAAAAATGTTTTGCTTCTACGATTTTAAAAGAGAAACCCCTTAAAACTTCATCTTTGCTTTTAAAAAGCCGTTTTTTTCCCCCCCCTTTAAAAAAAAAAACACGGCTGGGCGGACCCCCGTTTTTTCCCCCCCAAAAAACCCCCCGGGGGGGGGGCCCCCCCCCCAAAAAGGGGGGTTTTAAAAAAAAAGGGGGCCCCCCCCAACCCCCCTTGGTTGGGTTTTCCCCCTTCTCTCTCTCGGGGGAAAAGGGGCTCGAACCCGCAGACCCCCCTGGGCCCCCGACGGGTGGATCTTTTTTAAAAAAGGGATTTTTAAAGATTAGCTTGTAAAGCTTGGGGATAACTGTAGTTCAGCCCCTTTTTAAAAAACACACCTAGTTAAAAAAATATGCCGGGTTCCTTTTTTTAAACACGTTTGAGACGTCTAAAAAACTAGCCTGGGCTGATTGGTGGCTGATATCAAAAATGTTCTCTTTTATACAGAGCAATTGGACCCTTCCTTGAGAATATTCAGGAGTGGCTTTAAAGCGCAGGCCGGTGGGCAGTAACTCTGACCTAATAAAAGTATTCCCGAACCCACGCAGAAGGGACCCGCTTGTGAAATGCCCTACTCTTTGAAAAACCTCTTCTCTGTACGGAGCCGCCTGTTTTAAAAAGGGTTTAGATAACAAAACATTTTTTCTTTATAAACTCTCATTTGGACAGCCGGTTTTTGAGACAGACTCCCGGGGAAAATTTCCCTTTAAAGGTTTTTTATTCATTCATTTCACCAAATGTAAAATTTTTTTAATACAGGATAGTAAAACCCAAAAAACCGGGGGATTTTTTTGGCCGGGGAGTAATATAATGAAGTTATTTTTAAAAGTAACCCCACCCCAAAGAGAGACAGATTCCACGGTGTTTTAGGATTTGCTGGGGCAGTGATGAATTTTTTTTTTTTGCTCAAACTCATTTCTATCACCCAGGAACCTTTTTACAAAAAAAACCCTCTAAATACACTTGTGCATTTAAACGGAGGTTTATAAGGAAGCAGGTTTTTACCTTATCCCAGTTTTGTACATGCATGTAAAAGCACTTTTCTGTTACACTAGCACAAAATTTTGATATTTTCCTTCTACTCAAAAAAAAATGGGGAAAAATTTCTATTAACACAGATGATAATTAGAAATCATTTTACTATTTTTAATTAAAAAATTAAAAAAAGAAAAAACCCAATTTTGATTTTTTTTTTGTCATGGGGGGGCCCCAGGGGGACACTTTTCCCCTTTATACTCTTACTTATGTAGACCTTAAAACATATTCTTACCAAAATAGTTCATCCCTTCCCTTCCCGTAACTTCAGGTAATTAGACAGAGCTCCATGACAGGCAAGAGAAGATTTTTAGGTCAAATACACAGTGTCATAAAAATAAAATAAAGTTTGAACACCGCCAGACCCCCTGCCCCCGGGCGGATGGATCTTTTTTAAAATTAAAAGGGTTTTTTTAAAAATTAGCTTGTAAAGCTTGAGATAACTACTAGTTCAGCCCCCTTTTAAAAAACCACCTAGTTAAAAAAATATACCGAAATTCCCTTTTTTAAAACAATTTTTGGGACGCCCAAAAATCTTTCCTGGGGTGTATAATTTGTAAAATTTTAATCTTAATATAATTTGTATAACAATCGATCTAAAACAAGCCCTTTTTTTCCCCCAAAAATCACCCCCCATTTTAAATACTGGTATCTTCAGGCCCTAAGGAAACATCTTGTGGGAAACAAGCGGCCCCCATGGTTTTAGGGAGGGGGTGATGGTTCCAACGGGGGCCGTTTTCATACTTCCCCTAAAATCAGGTTTCCCAGTGATGGACTTGGGTAAAAACAGTTTTTGAGTAAATGATTTCCCCCGAGAGGAAAAACCAAGTGGCAGACCCTTTGGGTTTTTGCCGACCTCCCCCGGGTCAGCCCTCCTCTTTTTACACACAGAAAGTAAAAATCAGGTTCTGTTAAGCACCCCAATGGGGGGAAGGACTCTTTTGAGTTCTTTGCAAACAACTGAGCCCGCCGTTTGAAAACACCCCACCCGCTGGGGGACCCCGGAGAGCCTACCGGCCTAGTCTCAGGAATTTGTTAGGATTATTATGTGGCAAACCTAAACTTTGATTTTTACCCTTTTTTAAAAACATGGAACAGTTTTCGTGCTACAAAAGCCTTGTGTCTCTTTTTTAAAACTTCTGCCTGTAAAAAACTCTCATTCTTTCTAAAGGGCCCCAGGTTTAATAGGGGGTTGCACCCAGGCTAATAACAAGGTCCTGTACATGTGAGATGTCTGTGCGCAAAGCAGGCCCCTCACCATGCCAGTCTCGTGTTTAGCTTGCACCTGCCACGAACAGTCTGCATAATGATGCCGGGCCTGCTCAACGTCCCACACATAACATGTTTGTCATTCATTTTGTAGCATAATACATCCAGCATCCATCACACAGCATCTGACAGCCCAGATTTGTCGCGATCGATGCCTTATGGGGAAACCTGGGTCGAGCATTTGTGCAGAGAAGAACAGAGGCGTGGTGCTGGTTTAACTATGTCGAGGACAGGCCCGCGCGAAATCGGCAGCTATCATGCCAGCAGCTCAGTTGCCGTTAATTACTTTTCGTTTAAACACGATCAACAGGCCGGGTATTTCAATGAACAGTGCCAGCGGCTGTGCAGCCGATCGTTGCTTAACATGCAGCATCTTTGAACAGCGCTTCAGCACCAGCGTCCCGAGTTCGTTTCAAATAGTGCCTGAACATTCGCCATCCAAAACAGAACTTACCCCCACTCCTTAATGATTAGTTTATCGTCCCTTGTTGAACGGGAGTCATCCGGCCATTCATACGGTCAATAGATTCGTCGCGACATCAGTCGCTTGGTCGTTAACCGATGAAAATCAGGCTTTTTTCCCCGACAGACAGCTTTATTATGCCTGGTCGCCATCTATCTCTGTTTATTTTTCAGGTCACCGGTTTGCCCCACATCAGACGTAGCCGCCGATTCTGTTTTCGATATCTCGAAAGTCCTCAGCGATTTCACGCCCCCGCGGTCAGCCCAGCCTGAGAACCACCAGCGCCCAGCTGGCAAACACCGGCGAGCCTGCTGCTGACCATCTGAATGGTCCATCGCGTTCCACTCCGTCAGATTTAGTCCTCCCTCATTTGACTGTGAACATTTTATATGATTGAGTGTCCAGGCTCTCACTTAACCCAGCACTGCAGTCATAAACGATGCCCCCAGCACCAACCACAGAGCCCAGACCCGCCCAGCCTCCATTTCACAGCAGTCATGAGCATCCCGACACGCCACCAGGCTGAACGCCTTAATTGAGATGCTTAGATTAAAACGCTAAAACTATGCGAGGATTTATTCTTTCTTTAGGTAGTCCAGGGTGACATAGGATCGGGGTTAGGAAAACTGCTTTTCCTCTGTTTGTGAAAAGCATCCTTGGTTTTAGTAGCATTCAGGTCAAGGGACGAAGTTTAATCAGGGACTTTAAGAGTCATGTCTGCAATCTTCTTGAATACGAGTCCAGATTCTGGGTTTGCGCAGGGATCATAGTTGGGCAGAGTTACTTAGACATTATTATTCCAAATGAAACATTGACTTCATCACAAAGATAAGGATATAACCGGAAATGTACAAATACTATGACAGAGGAGATTAAAAAAACATCTTAAGATCGATCACTTAAAGCTCACCGCACACTACAACAGAACCCACGCGGTTCTGCGCATACACGTCATCTATGTGGTAGCCCCACGGGATGGCAAAGAGTTGGGGAAACACACAACATCTGCTAGCATGAGGCTGATTAACATGAGCCGGGTTATTGTTAGGAATTCATCTGGCATCCTGATTCAGGAAGAACATTAAATATTGGAGCTTAGAACACAACCAGACTGATAAGGACATGTGTGCCAAAACACAACACAGTAAATAAACCACATGAAAAGTGGAGGATTACAATTGAAAACTGTCAGACGTATCAAAACATTTGAAATAAATAACAAGCTTTTTGATTACGCGCAGTCCGGAATAGTTCGAATGTGTCTTAAAGAGTTCATTTTAAATAAACCTTCAAAAGGCAAATTAAAAATACAATGGAATCTGGGTTAAAACACAGAAGTATCATTTAATGATATCAATTAGGTTGTATATTATCGCCAACGTGATCTATTTATCAGGTTTATTAATTTAGTTATAAACAAAATGATTGTTGGCATTTTGCTTGAAACGAACAATAGTCTGAGGAGCTTTTGGCATTAGAATGTAAGACAAACCCCACTCTATAACAAAATGTTGTTGTTCCAATAGGAATATTCTGGATCTCTGTTTATTTTAACCTTTGACAAGGAAATCCTGGTCTTGGAAATATACCACCCGATGTTGAAAATGAACAGCCCATGTTACACCAAATAGATATTATAATCGAAGATATTTTAGAATATGACCTCAGGTGCTAACACCGATGATCTCTGACCAATCCAAAGGGTCTTCACTTCATTGGTGTCCAACTTCCCATGGTGCTATGGATCTTCATTTGACTGCAAAAGATTCTTAATCTTTACTCTGTAATGGTCCAAGTATGATTTGTGACTGAGTCAGTCCGCAGGGTTAACCGTCATAGGACATGATGTTCAAACTACCCGGTTTCAAATGAGGACGAGGCAAGGCCTGTTCTGCAGGCTCACTTATTCATACCATAACCCCGAGACTTTTAGGTTTTTATAATGACCTTTTCACTGACCCGAATAAGAGACATCCATCAAAAGACTTCGTGACAGTTTCCTGAACCAATCAGGCCGTGGGGCGAGTCGCCAAAGAGTATAAAAATGCCTTTTCAACGACTCCACTATCCTCGACGGTGAAAGAAATTAGGGTTTAAAACCGAACTGGTCTCATTATTGGTCATTTTCAAAACAATCTAAAAATCGAGAGGTTTATCAAACCACTTGCAAAACATTACAACTAAACAGCGTGATTGCGTTTCCATAAAACATGTGATCTCAACTGAAACATTCAGTCTGTGACACTTCATCTGATTTTCCAGTTCAGAGCCTCAAGGTCCATCAAACCTATCAGGTCCAGAAATGGCATTGTAGAAAGCTCGCAATTTTAACACGTATTTTGAATAAGAGTCGATCATCCGTGCGGATAAAAGGCTTGGACGATCGAATTCTGAATAGAATGTTATTTTGGTCAACAGCATTTTGTGTGCAAGTTGGTGAAATGGCAGAAAGATGGAAACCGCCAGGAGTCTTGATGACCGTACCGACATGCCTGAAACAGTCGCTGTTGAACCAATTCTCAACAGACCCGTAGGCTGGAAGTCTGCAGGGTCAACTGCATAACATTCCCTGCCGGTACTTTTTGGGGGCCATCCGCTATTCTATCCGCAGAGCCGCCATCCAACACTGGCCCAGCCAGTGCCTTTTCAAATGTTTCACCCAGGGTCCATCCGTTGTTCATGTGGCCATGCCCGCATAATCCCATCCTGGGGTGATAGGGTTCCAAACGGCCGGAGCCCTCTGCCGGTCGCCCACGGCCTTCTTGCTGCAGGGCCTGAATGGCTATCTCCTCAGGACCCCTGCTAGGAACCCCGACTCATGAACAGGTACAAAATGTCAGTACTGCGCGGGTTCTCCAGAAACTATCCGAATACGAGAGATCACTAGTAGATACTCTGAGGCTCAACGCCCCAGATCAGCAGCAGGCATAAGATGGTCTCAAATGAGAAGGTCACCAGGCCAGCCGTTAGGCGAGAGTACTGGAGTCGGGCACCTATAGCCTCAGGTCAAAACAGGCTACCGTAGGAGTCGCCTGGTCCCAGACCGTCAGCTGACTTGTGGAAACATAGCGAGAGATGCTGATTGTTAACCGCTCAAAACACGTTAAAACGTTTTATACTTCTTTGAAAGCCACCGCCCACCGCCCACTGGTTCAGGAAACGTCAAGAGTCTTTGATGGATGTCTCTGCCCGGGTCAGTGGAAGGCGTCTCGGTATAAAACCTAAGGTCCTTCGGGTTATGGTCGTTGTGAATAGTGAATACAGAACAGACGCCGCACTGGGCCCTATCTCATTTGAAAACTGCTGAATTTTTGGAAACATCATGTCCTATGATCGTTAACCCCATGACCCAGGCGCCAGATCTCCTCATTACATGGACCATTACAGTAAAGATTAGAGAATCTTTGTGTGTTCCATTACAAGATCCATAACACCCGCAGGAAGTTGGATAATGAAGTGAAGACCCTTTTAGTTGAAGCCGAATCATGGGGTTGTTTCAGGGTCATATTCTAAAATATCTTCGATTATATCTATTTAGGTTAGCAGTGTCGGCACTGTCTACTTTCAACATCGGTGGCATTTCCAAGATCAGGGATTCTTGTCAAAAGGTTAAAAATAGATCCCAGATATTCCTATTGGAACAGCAACATTTGTTATAGAGTGTGAGGTTTGTCTTTATGGCCTCTATTCTTAAAGCTCTATCAGACTATTGTTCATTTTCAAGCAAAATGCCAACAATCATTTTATGAGTAACTAAAATTAAATAAACCTGATAAATAGATCCCGGTGCTTGATATCATTTCTTAATCCAATTGATATCATTAAATGATACTTGTGTTTTATTCAGATTTCCACAGCTATTTTTTAATTTCATTTTTAAGTTTTATTTAAAAAATGAACTCTTTAAGACACATTAGATCATTCGATCATGATGTCAAAAAGCTTATTATTTTTCCCAAATGTTTCATTACATCACCGAGCAGTTTTTCAAATTGTGTAATCACTCCACTTTTTCATGTGGTTATTTACTGTATTTATTCATTTGGCACACATGTCCTTATCAGTCTAGTGTTCATATTCTAAATCAATATTTAATGTTCTTCCCGGAATCAGGATGAACACAATGACTTTAGTGCCAGATAAGACTTGCAATAATAACTGGCTCACAAGACCAGCCTCATAACAGATGTTCAATAATGCTTTTCCTTAACTTTATGCCATATCCCGTGGGAACTGCCTAATAGATGACCATTTAGCTGGATATTACACTTTGGTGAACACGAGGCCTGTTAGAAAAGGGAGCTTGGTGTGATCTGGTCTTAAGATGCTTTTGACCCCTGTCACTTAGTATTTGTACATTTTAGTTTTAAAATGGTTTTATCTTTGTGATAGGGGCGAGTCAATTACTCATTTTGGCCAATGTTCAGCTTAACTTGCCCCTGGACTATGATCCCCTGCGCAAACCCAGGTCCTGGACTCGTATTCAAGAAAGATTGCAGACACTTGTTGACTCTTGGAACCACAGTTCAAACCACGCCCCTTGACCCTGAATGCTACTAAAAAACCAAGGATGCTTTTTCACAAACAGAGGGGAAAAAGCAGTTTTCCATAACTCGGCCCTATGTCACCTGGACTACTCTAAAAGAAAGAATAACTCAGTTTTAGTAAAATTCTTAATCCTAACGCTAATACAGAGTAATGTAACTATTCACTAAAACATTTTCATCCCATTGGCCTAACGCCCAAAGCCTAATCCTCATCAGAAGAGGTTCCTATAACCTCCTATAACCTATTATATCTACACCACAAAACAAAGACACAAGCATTCATAAATTCTAAAACGCTGTATTATACAAAGACCCCTGAGTACCAAGAACCTGTTGATGAAAATGCTGATTTAAAGTAAAGCCCGGAAGAAGATAACTGTTTTCTAATCACCATATAAAATGTCATATGCAAATAAAGAGAGACTAAATACAATTCCCGAGAACAAAATGGAACAACTGGCGACGGCCAGAATAAACAAGGGAATTCAACTTAGCTTGAAATGTCGCAGAGCAGTTTTACCAACAAAACCCTGCATGGTTCTCAATCAGCTGACCACGCTTAGGGGCTATAACAAAAAGGTAATCAAGACGTGAAAAAGAAACAAGAATCGAAATGAAAACATACTATTGAACCCAAACAAATTCGATTTAAATCCACTTTCTGATACAGAAAATAAACAGAGATAGATAAATGTCGATACAAGTGAAAATAATAAATACCAGGAGAATGTGCCAGATTTTTTTTCATGATTAGCAGGCCAAAGAACTGGCCATTGAGAAAAATAATCGCACATTTGTGTTGTTGTAAGAATCTGAATGATTCTAATGGCAAGAAAACATATAATAAAAGATATCAGATGTCTCCGTTCCTTTAGGACATTAAACTCAGCTATTTCATTTAAAAGGAGTACAGAATTAGTTCATGTTATGTTTGGGGTGGATGTGATCAGAAAGGTACATTAGTTCCAAAGAACTCTTTGGGAACAAGGCTTTTTCTTATAACGCTTTTAAAATCGTGTGGACCTTACAAAGATACTTTTTAGACGCTTTTATTTTCTAAAGTATGCTTATTTTCATGTTAAAGCAATCGTCCTTTACTTGCTACTGAACATGTATTTTTGTTCACTAGCACTTTAGTGTTTCATTAAGAATTACCCGAATATTTTGACTATTAGTTTAAGCAGAGAGT
Source organism: Polypterus senegalus (assembly GCF_016835505.1). Lineage (NCBI taxonomy): Eukaryota > Metazoa > Chordata > Cladistia > Polypteriformes > Polypteridae > Polypterus > Polypterus senegalus. Next base: position 9,288 of record NW_024377423.1, read on the forward strand.
AATTAGCTGTGCTATTTTGTGAGCTATACAAGCATGCTGAGCGTTGGCTCCCATTTATGAGGTCACTAGCATGAGCTAAAAGTTGCCGATTTTAAAAAAACATGATTTTATTCCGATGAACTTCGAGGGCAAAAAGTGCTACTTACATCTCTCTGACTATAGTTAAAACACCTCATCATGCTTCCAGTATTCTTATAAATCTTCCATTTAAATGCAATAAAGGTATTTACAGAGTTTTCCTTTGTCCAGTTAGCTCCTAGGTGATAGAAATGAGCCTGAAAACACTAAAAATCACTGATCGCGAAAGCAAATCCTAAAACACACGTGGAATCTGTTCTCTTGTGCGGTGTGGGGGTTACTTTAAAATATCTTCATTATATTATGCTCAAAATGAATAACCAAACATGTTATAGTGGGGACGACAGGCATGGGCCGGCATCTCGACATGTACAGGACTTGCTCATTAGCCTGGGTGCAAGCCTCCCAGTTAAAACCTGAGGCCGCAGAAAGAATAGAGAGCTTTTACAGTGCAGCGCGTAAGAGACATATATTTTGTAGCACGAGACTGCTCCATGTTCTAAAGTGTATTAAATCAAAGTTTAGGTTTGTACATGACATAATCCTAACAAATTCCTGAGACTAGCAGCCGGTGATATTTCGAGGGTCACCCAGCGGGGTGGTGCTCGAAACGGGCGGGTTTGAAGTTGTTTGGTAAGCGAACTTATAAGTCCTTCCTCCGACAGTGCTTATAGAACCTGACTTTACTTTCTGTGTGTAGAAAGAGAGCAGGGCTGATCGTGGGGAGGTCGGGCTAAAAGCTGACAGGGTCTGCCACTTGGTCTTTCTCTCTCTGGGAAATCAGCCATTAAGAAAACTGTTTTTTTACCCAGAGTCCATCACTGGGAAACCTGATTTAGCGTGGAAGCATGAAAATTCGCCCCTGCTGGAATACCAGCCCCTCCCTGAGCTAAGGCAAATGCTGTTTCACAAGATGTTTCCTTAGGGTCAGCTGAAGATACCAGTATTTAAAACAAAGAGTTTGAAGACAGCATTGTTTTAGATCGATTAAAAGGCAAATTATATTAAGTATTATAATTACAAATTATACAGCCCAGGCTAGATTTTTTAGACGTCTCAAAAGTGATTTAAAAGGAACCACGGTATTATTAATCATAGTGCATTTTAAAGGGTTGAACTAGTAGTTATCTCAAGCTTTACAAGCTAATCTTTAAAACTCAACTTAAAAAGATCCATCCGTCATGGGCAGAGGGTCCCAAGGCGGCGTGTTCACACTTTATTTGCCTATGACACGCGTATTTGACCCATAATCTTCTCTTCTGCCCGTCATGGAGCTCTGGCTCTAATTACCTGAAGTTGTTGCATAGGAAATTAAAGTGATGAACTATTTTGCAAGAATATGTTTTAAGGTCTACATAAGCAGAGAAAGGAAAAGTGTCAATTCTAGGTCTCCCATGACAAACAAAATCATAATTGGGCTTTTCTGTTTTAACTTTTAATTAAAAATAGTAAATGATTTCTAATTATCATCTGTGTTATTTAGAAATAATTTCAGCTTTTTTTTTTTTGAGTAGACAGAAAATATCAAAATTTTGTGCCAGTGTAACAGAAGTGCTTTTCATGCATGTACAAACTGATAAGTAGAAAACCTGCTTCCTTATAAACCTCCCCTTAAATGCACAAGTGTATTTAGAGGGTTTCTTTTTTCAAAAGGTCTAGGTGATAGAAATGAGCTGAGCAAAAAAAAAATAAAATTTATACTGACCGCAAAAATCCTAAAAAAACGGGGGTCTGTTCTCTTGGGGGTGGGGTTACTTAAAAATAACTTCATATATTCTCTCCCCAAAATCACCGGGTTTGGTTACTATCCTGTATTAAAATAATTACATTTAGTGAAATGAATGAATAAAAAAACCGTTTCAGTAATTTCCTGAGTCGTTTTAACCGCTGTCAAATGAGAAAAGAAAATGTTTGTTATCTCAACCTTTTAAAAAAGGCGGTCAGACAGAGAGAGAGGCCTTTCAAGAGTAGGCATTTCACAAGCGGGTCCTCTGCAAGAGTTCAGAATACTTTATTAGGTCGAGATGCACCACCGGGCCCGCGCTTTAAAGCCACTGAATATTCTCAGGAGAGGTCCAAGGTAAGCTCTGTATATAAGAGAATTTTGATATCAGCCACCAATCAGCCCAGTGATTTTTGAGTCTCAAAGGGTTAAAAGGAACTGTATTATTTAACTAGGTGTGATTTTAAAGGCTGAACTGAGTATCCAAGCTTAAAGCTAATCTTAAAAATCCCAGGAAAACGGGGTTTGGGAAAAATTTCCCTTTTAAAAAAAACCAAAGTTTTTGGGAGGTTTTTTTTTTTTAAAAAAGGGGGAAAAAAAAAAAAACCCCCCAAAAAAAAAAACCAAGGGGGGTTTTTTTCCCCTTTTATTTAAAAAAAAAAAATTTTATTTTTAAAAAATTTGGGGGGGGAAATTTTTTTTTTAAAAAAAAAATTTAAAAAAAAAAAAATTTTTTTTTAAAAAAAAACCCCCAAAAAGGAAAAAAAAAATTTTTTTTCCCCCCCTTTTAAAAAGGGTTTTGGGGGGCCCCCGGGGGGGGGGGGGGGTTTTAAAAAAAAAGGAAAAAATTTTTTTGGGAAAAAAATTTTTGGTTTTAAAAAAAAAATTTTTTTTTTTAAAAAATTTTCCTGGTTTCCCTTTTTTAAAAAAAAAATTTTTTAAAAAAAAAAGGGGGAAAAAAAAAACCCCAAAAAAAAAAAAAATTTTTTAAAGGGGGGGGGTTTTTTTTAAAAGGGGGCCCCCAAAAAAATTTTTTTTTTCCCCCCCCAAAAAAAAATTTTTGGGTCGGGGGGGGCCCCCCCCGGGGGGGGGAAAAAAAAAAAAAAATTTTTGGGGGGTTTGGGGGGGGGTTTTTGGGCCCCCCGGGGGTTTTTTTGGGGGGGGGTTTTTTTTTTTAAAAAAGGTTTAAAAAAAAAAAAAGGGGGGAAAAATTTTAAAAAAAAAAAAGGAAAAAAAAAAAATTTTTTTTTAAAACCCCCCGGGGTTTGGGGGGGGGGGGTTTTTAAAAGGGGGGGAAAAGGGAAAATTTAAGGGGGGTTTTTTAAAAAATTTAAAAAATTTTTTAAAAAAAATTTTAAAAAGGGGGCCCCAAAAGGGGGGTTTTTTTTTTTAAAAAAAAACCAAAAATTTTTTTTTTTGGGTTTAAAAAAAAAGGGGGGGGGGTTGGGGGGAATTTTTCCCAAAAAAAGGGGAAAAAAAAAAAGGGGTTTTTTCCCAAAATTTTGTTTTGGGGGGGAAACGGGGAAAAAGGGTTTTTAAAAAAATTTTTTTTTTAAAAGGGGGGAAAAAAAAGGGTTTTTTAAAGGGGGGGCCAAAAAAAAGGGGAAAAAAATTTTGGGGGAAAAAAAGGGGGGGGGAAAAAAGGGGGGGGGGTTTTTTTAAGGGGGGGGGGAAAAAAGGGGCCCGGCCCCCCCCGGGGGGGGGGTTTGGGGGGGGGGGGGGGTCGGCCCCCCGGGAGGGGTTTTGGGGGGGGTTTTTTTTGGGGGGGGGGGGGGGGGGGGAACCCCCCCCCCCGGGGGGGGGGGCCCCAAAAAAAGGGGGGGGAAAAAAAAAACCCCCCCCCCCCCTTTTTGGGCCCCGGGAAACCCCCCCCCCCCCCCCCCCCCGGGCCCCCCCGGGGGGAAAAGGGGGGGGGGGGGGCGGGGGGGGGGGGCCCACCGGGCGGGAGGGGTTGGGGGAAAAAAAAAAGGGGGGAAAGGGGGTTTGGGGGGGGGGGCAAGGGGGGGGCCCCCTTTTGGAAGGGGGGGGGAAAAAATTTTTTTTTTTTTAAAACCAAATTCCCATTTTTTTTCCCCCCTAAATTTAAAAAAAAGGGGAAAAAAAAAAGGGTTTTGGGGGGAAAAAAAAAAAAAGGGGGGAAAGGGCCCCCCCCCCCCCCGGGGGGGGGGGGAAAAGAAAAAACCCAAAAGGGCCCCCCCTTTTTTTTTTAACCCCCTTTTTTGGGGTTTTTAAATTAAAAAAATTTTTCCCTTTTTTAAAAAAATTTTTAAAAAACCCCAAATTTTTTTTTTTTTTTCCCTTTTTTTGGTTTAAATTTAAAGGGCTTAACGTTTTTGGGCCCCAAAAATTCCCGGGCCACCAGGCCTACAAAAGAGGGTTTTTGTTAATATTATTTTAATTTTGGGGGGCCTTTGGTTTTTGTGTGTGTGTGTCTGTTCGGGGCCTTTAAAATTGTTAAGTTAAAATGAGGTTTAGTAATTAATTTTGCTAATATTATAGATTTGGTTTTGTGTTTTTTTTAAAAATGGGATGTTTTAATTTTGTTTTCAAAAGTTAAAAAATACATTTTAAGGTTTAAAACCCCGTCCCGAAATTTTGGGGATTTGTAGTGGGGAATTTAAATATACTGCAATTTGGGAGTTTTCTAATGTCTGTAATCTAGTTTGTGGGGAAAATTTTATTGGGGAAATAATTATAAATAGTTTTTTATTTTATTTTTTGATATTTTTCCAATTTAGTCAATACATTTTGTTATATTTTTGGGGGAAAATATTTTATTGTTTTAATGTGTTATAAGTTTTAATTGTGAAAAAACTTTAGCTTATTTTCTGAGGAGGAGGGGCTAGTTAAGAAAGTCTAATTTATCCTCAAAAAAACACATATTTAAAATTAAAGGGTTTTCATAAATCAACACAGGAAATAGAGTTCATAACTTAGGGCCCATCCTATGGCTAAAGGGAAAAAAAGCACTACACAAATTGTTATTCACCACTGGGATTTATTTTTTTTTTTCCCATTTCATCATTTGAATCCTTTTTTAAACTTAAAAGATAATTTATATAATAAAAGGTATGAGAACAGTTTGTGCAGGAGTTGCAGTTATTGCAGAGTTATAAGTCGCAGTTAAAGCAAAATTGGCTACCCAAAAGAGTTTCAGTTACAAGCTAAGTTCAGTAGCTGGTGCAGAGAGGCCAACATAGATCCATTCCATACCTTTGTATTGTGTGGTGTTCCTACGGGAAAACTGCAATGTCTGACATTGAAGAGGCAGCACATTCAGTGAACTTTTTTGGAAGAGTTAAAATAAAGTAGAGACATTGAAACTGATGCTGAGACGGGCCCGCAATCAGGTGCTCTGTGAGTGTCGTTACAAAGTAGACCCAGACCGCATTCCCATGTACTTGCAACCATTGAATAGAGATTTAAAATGGAAAGTTGCCCTCTTTCTGACACTGTGGATGATTTCTCAGAAGCTTACCAACTACTAAAAGATGAGGAAAAACAGTAAGTGATGTGCATGCTTTGCTGTCGAAGATGCTCCACAGGCAAGTTCCCCTGAATCTATCATCAAAGCAGTAGGAATCTGTTAGGAAAAGCCTAAGACCTACCTATGACAACAATGCCTTCCATCTTTTTGCATATTCTCGGGAAACCAACCCACTCCTGCAGGTGAAGAAAACCTGGAGCAGTGTTTGAACAACTCGTCTGATGATTGAAAAATTTGACTGTTTTCGCTCGAGAAGAAACAAAAAGAATAGTTTAGATCAAAGGTCCTGCACTTGATATAATTCAGGCTTTTTGGGTTTTGAATGACCCTGATGCCAGCCCTAATGACTATGTTGATGCTTTAGAAAGTGCCTTCGGGTCTCTTGAGTCTGGTTAAGACCTGTATTTTGCATTCTGGAGTTTACATCGCTGTCTAAGGAAAGGCTGTCTGACTTCTTACGGAATTAAATGGTTATTAATCAAAGTAGTAAAGAAGGGAATCTTCCTGACTACAGAGCAGATTTGCCAGAATTGATCAGCTCTTTAAAAGGGGCTACAGAATCTGATAGGATGTTAGTACAGCTGAGACTCAGAGAAAGGAGAAAAAAGCCTCCCCCCTTCTTAAAGCTGTTAAGCGAGATCACGGGAAGAGGAAAGTTTGAGATGACACAAAGCAAGTTAAGCACAATAATAAAACAAGTAAAAACTGATGATGGACCAAAGACCAAAAAACAGAAATGCAAAACGTTAAAAGGGAGAGTTTGCCACCAGTTGTGAGTTAACAACAAAGCAGCAAGGACACATGACTAAATCTAAAAGCTAAACCAGACAAGATTGTATGGAAAGAAAGAGAAAGTGAGGTGCAGATATTAGGGCAACAGGTACAACAGCTGCAACAACAGTTAACTATAATGTCCATGTCACACAGCTCTGTAATAAGAGAAACCAAAAGAAAAGAGTGGAGGAATAAATACAAAGCAGAAAAACTATATGCTGAAAAAAAGGGTTTGGGAAAAATACTTCTGCAACTGATGTGGAGAGGATGCCCATATTGCCAGCAATTCAGTGCCCCCGAGAACTCTGCTAAGGTCATTCATAAATTACTCAGTGCTCTTCAGAAAAATAAGGCAGAAAACTTGGTAACTAAAAGTGCAGCAGAATCTAAGGAAGTGGGCTTTGTCAACAAAGCACAGTTCAGGCCCCCCAACCTGATGGCATTCCTAATGGATTGATTGGCCCTCCATGATGGCTGATGTGACCATTGAGGGACAGCCTTGCAGAGCACTAATTGACAGAGCTCCAGGGTCACTATTATATTTGACAGTTGGTATTCAAGCTATCTTCCCCCTGTGCCAGTTCAGCCAGTCACAAATGTGGCTATATGGGCCTGAGTGACTATGACTACCCATACAAAGGATATGTGGCAGTTGATCTGGATTCCACCAAGTCAAAGGGGCTACAAAGATTGTCTCAGTGCTGGCCTTATATGTCCAGATCCAAAAAGCCCTGATCTAGTCCTTGTCATTATTGGAATAACTCCCAAAAAACTACACTCTCTATTGATCTGCTGTGAGGAGCTTGATGAAAAATGGAGCTCATTCTCTGCTCCCACTCCAGAAAACCAACATTACCCACGATCCACTATGGGTGTAGTTGGGCAAGTGAAGTGGAAAGGACCAGGCCGCTTACCATCCCAGCTGGCAACATGCAAAATGCTGTCTGCAAAGTAGATTATCAGCTGCCTATGGGGAAAAATATCCTGATAGTAGAGGCTGATGAGACCACCAACCTTCCTGCTGGTGTACTGGCTCCTCCAGCTGTGCTTACACCCTCAGCCATGGATGTTAACAATTTCATCCTTGTGCTGAGAAATGAGTCCCAAAAGGACACTGCTATACCACCAGTCACCAAAAGTCCCCTTGGAAAACAGGTGAACTAGTTGGTTTACCTGCTCAGTATAAGCCCATGGTTTGAAGTCTCTGCACAATGACACTGGACACCTGGGCATTGACAGAATCACAGAACTTATTAAGGACAGGTTTTACTGGCCCAAAATAGCTTCAGAGATTGCAGCGTATGTCCAGACCACAAGCAATGGACTCCTGGATTTGGTGTGTATTGACTTCTCTCCATTGAGCCAGACTCTAAAGGCATGACAAATGCATTAGTAATCATAGATCACTACACAAGGTATGCTCAGGCATTCCCAACAAAAGACCAGAAAGCCCTGACAGTTGCCACGTCCTTTTGAACAGTTCTTCATCCATTATGGATTGCCAGCCTGCATCCACTCAGATCAGGGACGGACTTTGAAAGCAGAGTCATTAAAGAGTTGCTGACCCTTCTTGGCATATGAAGTCAAGAACCACTCCTATCACCCCAGGGAGACCCCAACCTGAGAGATTCAATCTCACTGTTTGTCAATGCTTGGCACCCTTGACCCTGCTCAAAAGCACAAATGGAGCCAGTACATAAGTTAATTAGTTCATGCTTATAATTGCACAATGATGCCACAGGATTCTCGCCCTACTTCCTCATGTTCGGAAGAGAGGCAAGTTTGCCAGTTGACCTGTGTTTTGGCTTTCATTTGGATGAAGAGGATGGGTTGAAGTACAACCAGTATGTGGCTAGCATGAGAAAAGAGCTCCAGAGTGGCTACCAGCTTGCGCTGATGCTGCCTCTAAAAAAAAATGAAAGAAAGAAGCAATATTATGATACCAGGGACAGAGATCAGGTGCTGGAGATGGGAGATCGTGTACTGGTCCTCAACCATGGAATTACTGGGAAGCATAAGCTATAAGACAGATGGAAGTCACTACCATATAAAGTTATTGCCAAGCTACCCAATCTCCCTGTGTATGAGTTATTTCCGTAGGGGCAATAGTTCCCTAGTTGGAATAAGTTCTTTTGTAATTGCAGAGTTTTAAGTAACCAAAAACTATACAGCTTATGATATTAAAAGGTAATACCTCCCTCATAGTGATATGGCAGTAAGGAATCACATAAGAGAAAATAACTTGCTTTCTTTAATGCGATTTCTGCGCATTACAGACGAAGGAAGCCAAATGGCATGACAATTACCAAGGTGGGATCTCGATGTATACAGTCTGCCATTTTTCGTCACTGCGCTGGAAGGATTCTCAGGATGGATGATGTTATCACTCATCCATCTGTCACCCTCAAGGTGTTTGGCTGCAGTCCAGGTCTTTTATACTGTTTTCTCCACGTGCAGGCCCTTACTTTGGTACCAAACAAGGCAAGGAGAAGATACAATTACATCTCTAACATACAGAAATAGTAGAATACACATTTTTATAGTTGACTCTTTCTCTCTCTCGAATTTCTTGCTTGCTACCTTTGGCCTGGCCTGTACATGTGAGTGGATTTATAAAATAATTTTTGTACAGAGTACAGTGACATTAAACTTATATTCTGATGAAACAACTCAAACCAGAAAGAGGGACAGGTATAGTAAAGACAGGGCATAGAGATCATCTGTTGCCCATTGGTTATTTGGTGAGGATGCCTAGCCAAATCGACAGATACACACCACCAAAGAAACGAACAACCAGGACACAAAAGGAACATAACATCACAAGGATGAGTTACTGCACACTGGACACAAAAAACGACTGGAATTAGAATCTGAAGAAGAAATCAATAGCTATCTACCGTAGTTACAACTTCCCATTTATGGATCAGTCAGAAATCATGTTAACTTGCCAAGAGATATTCTGCAGACAGCTAATACAGATCATAAAGTACTGGTGGTAGTGTTCAGAAATTTATCAGAGAATGAAGGACACACAGCTGAGCTTTCATCAACCGCAGACCTCAATGAGGAACTTTCAGGGACACATTTAGAATCTGAGGTAGACACAGAAACTAGCACGGGGGAACATGTCTACTTCTAGCACTCGGCTGTGGATGTTGACTCTACCAATGAACCCCCTGTAAGAAGGACAGTGAAGCCTGTCCTGCGCTCAACTAGATGAACCTGACAGCCTGCAGAGATCTATTACTATAGTCTACAGAAGCATGGTAATTCAGATTAGCTATCCCAGTTCCATAAACGTTAGCAATACTGAACTCCATTAAATATGCTATGTCCAGCTCTAGGAACAACCTACTTTGATGTAAATAGTTTGACAGGGACATTCAGACATTTAGGAGGAGGGGGCATACCCCTAGGCTCATATAATATTCACCTTAATAGTGTTTAGTGGTTTGCTAAAAAATATATATATATATATATATATATATATATATATATACTAGCAGAATACCCACGGTTCAGGCGGAAAAGTAGTGTGTTAAAGAAGGTATGAAAAGAAAAGGAAAAATTTTAAAAATAACGTAACATGATTGTTAATGTAATTGTTTTGTCATTGATATGAGTGTTGTTCTCATATATACATACATATATATATATATATATATATATATATATATATATATATATATATATATATATATATATATATTTTGTCACCACTGCTACATAGGAGGCAGGATTGATTCGACAGCACCGGGGAAAACCACTCGCCAGGGAATGGTGGGGTATTAACTTTCCCCCTCTGCTTTCTCATAGGCAAAAGACGTCCCTGCACCATAAGGCATCGGGACCGTGGCGTTCTCGCCTTCCTCCGCCATCTTGCCCTGACGTATCCTTCCCATCCTCCCTGCGGTCCTTCCCGACATTCCTCCACTTCCGGCTCCTCCCAATAAAATGGCGCCCGCCGGAGTCGGTGTCGCGTATGAACTTTGAGTTTATAGTTTTGACCTGTTTTTTCTGTGTATGTAAGAATATCACGGGCGGAAAACCCCAACCGTACTGTCTCTGCTCGTCCTTACAACTGGGAGCGGCAGGATACTGCAATCCCGGAATATGCGGAGGGACAGGACCTGAACCCCGCTGCAGGGTATGACGCCCAGCTCAGGCCCCAGCAAGGCAAGCCGCTACAACCGGGAGCTGAGGCCGAAGGCCAGGTTGTGGAAGCTAGGCGAGACCAGACCCGCCCGGGCAGCCGCCTCTCCTATAGTGCCGATGGGGCCTCGAGGAGCTCGGCGCCTACCTGGGCATGTTTGAGGGGCGGCCACAAGGGAGTGGCAGCGGTCCGAGTGGGGCCCATCTTGGCGCTTTAAAGGGACCAGCTGCGCCTATTATACCTCCTGAGGAGGAGGCGCTAATCGACCTCCTCAAGCCCGAAATATTGGCCGCCACGGCATTAGCCGCCAGCAGCGGCGAATGGCGGAACTGGGTCTTTGACCCGAAAAAGCCCGCTTCGCGCCCAGGCGTCGAGTTCTGGGGCAAGAGGGGCCCGCTGGCTACGGGCAGAGACCCTGGGCGGAAGGTCGCGGCGGGTGGCCTGTGAAGGCCTGGTCAACGAATGCCCAGTTCCCTCGCCCAGCAGTCCGGGCGCTATCACAACATGTCGGGCCTCCTCGGCTCCTGAGCGTCAGTTGGCGGTCCTCCGACTTGGGGGTCAGAAAAGCCTTTGCGGAACCGCAGGCGGCGGCCACCGAGCCCTCGAGCGCTGCAGAAGCGCCAGCTAGAGCAAGAGAGGCCGGTCCGCCGCTGTTTCGTGTGGCGAGACCGGCCCCTGCTCCCAAACTGCCCCCATCACCGCCCGGAGCCTATGGACTGCAGCTGACATCACGGAGGTATTGTACCGCCCGCATCCCTTGGCGAGTCCGATCAGGAGTGGTGTTGCTAATCGGACACCGTGGTGGCTTTGTTTGATTCCGGCAGCAACATTACCATTGTTGCTGCCTTGCTACAGCGACAGTGGTTAAAGCAAATTGTTGGTTACCTGTGTACATGGGGGACCAGGTCAATGCGTTCCCCATGTTATCTTACCTGGAAGGGGGAACCAATCCAAATGGCGGTCGCTGTGTTACCTGACCCCCCCTTCCCAGTGATCCTGGGACAAGACTGGTCGAAAGAATCGCGTAAGCCGTTCGCCGCTCCCGGGCCTCGTGGATCTTGTCATGAGGGGAAAGGCAACCCCCCGGCCTCCGCGTGACAGGGCAGACCCTGGCGCTGGTGTCTCGGGACCTTTCGTGGCTACGGACCCTGCCCCGGAAGACTCCCGGAGAAGGACTTGCCAGGAACTTCCGGCCCAGGCCCAAGACCTCTCGGCGGCCTGACCATCAATTTCGGTCCCGCGCCTCCTTTAAGAGGGAGCAGTGGAATGATGACTCCTGCGCTTTGCCGAAGCGATTGTTCTGCCTAACAGCTCGACAGCGGACGGATCCACACCGCGGGAACCCTTCTTTGTCCTTGAAAATGATCTGTTGTACCGGTGGCACATGAGGCGAGGTCGAAGTTGTTGCTAATTCGCTACCTTCCGGCGGGAGATATGCAAAGTTGGCTGCATGCTCACCTCCTAGGGCCACCTGGGCTAAAAACACTGGAAGAATTAAGCCCCGCTTTACTGGCCTGGATCAATGAGGATCCGGTTCTGTCAATCCTGTCCGGAGTGCCAGACCGCCAGATTCCTAGGGGACCGTGCTCCTCTAGTCCCTATTCCCTCGTGGACATCCCCGAAGGATAGGGTCGATTTGGTGGGCCCCCTGGAGCCCCTAAACCCGGGGCCACAAATATATCCTGGTCATGGTGGACTATGCCACCCGGTACTCCAGAGGCGGTTCCCGCGCCCGCTAATACTAAAAGCATCGCCGCGGGAACTGGTTAACTTGTTTCACGCTGGCATACCCAAGGAGGTCCTCAGGGACCAGGGTGCGCCCTTCACTCGGATCAGTTCAGAGTGGCCAAATTACTGCAGATAAAGCACCTGAAAGCGCAGTCTATCACCCGCAAACTGACGGGCTGGTTGGCGATTTAACCAGACGCTTAAGCAGATGCTCCGAAGGTAAGTCAGCGGCGGCAGGAACTGGACCAGCTCCCCCCGCCGTGCTTTTTGCCCATCGGGAATCCAGGCCTCTCACGGGCTTCTCCCCTTTGAATTACTATACGGCGACAACCCGGGGATCCTCGACATCCTAAAAGAGGGCTGGGAGGCCCAGGCCCTTCCCTCCTCTAATATTTTGAGTCGTGAGCGCAACCGCGCGCGACTCACAAAGATCAGACCCTCCTAAAGAGCACGTGACTCGTGCGCAAGCAGCGCGAGCCGGGGTTACAACCCCAACTCCGTCCTCAGGAGTTCCGCCGGGGACGAGTTATGGTGCTCGCCCCACCTCCCACCAAGCTGCTCGCTCACTGGCAGGGCCTTACGAGGTTAAGGGAAAGGACTCGTCGACTTGTGGTAAAACAGCCCAACCGTCGACCGGTGAGAGGATCTATCACATCAACCTGTTAAAGCCCTGGAGATGAGAGGCTTCCCAGCTCCGTAGGTCACTCTCCCTTTTCACAAACCAACTGCCCTTAACCTCGCGGCTGACCCCAAGCAGCGCGCAGGAGTTAGCCCAAACACTCCGAGCCATCCCGAGGTGGTGGCGAGTCACCCGGCCGGACCGCGCTGATTGAGCGCGATATATCACGGAGCCGGGTAACGTCCGGAGAGGCCCACCGACTCCCGGAGGCAAGCGCCAGAGGGCGAACTGGAGGTAAAGCGTATGTTGGACATGGACATAATTGAAGAGAGCCATAGTCCCTGGTCCAGCCCTATTGTCCTCGTCTCCAAGCCAGACGGCTCCTGGAGGTTCTGTAACGACTTTAGCGCCTGAATCAGATCTCCAGTTCGATGCCTACCCCATGCCCGGCATTGGACGACCTCCTTGGCGGCTGGGTACGGCTCGATATCTGACTACCCTTGACATGACAAAGGGTATTGGCAAATTCCTTTAACGGCATCCGCAAAGGAAAAAACGGCCTTTAGCACCCTAGCGGCACTGGCAGTACAAGGTCCTCCCATTTGGGCTGCACGGGCCTCGCGACCTTCCCAAAGTCTGGTAGATAGAGTGCTGACGCCCCACCAGTCCTATAAACGCCGCCTACCTGGATGACGTTGTCATCTATTCCGGCACCTGGGAGGAGCATCTACTGCAGGTCCAGCTGTCCTCCCAACACTGGCTAAAGCCGGCCTCCGCATAAACCCTGGAAGTGTTTTTTTGGATTAAGGAGGCCAAATATTTAGGCTACCTCGTGGGACAAGGACAGGGCCACAGAGCTCCAAAGTGAAAGACATCTTAGAATGGCCCGTCCGGTACCAAAAAACAGGTGCAGGCTTTCTGGGGCTTCGCGGGTTACTACGCCGGTTTGTTCCCCGCTTCTCCGAAAGAGCAGCACCCTTGACTGACCTGACAAAAAAGGGCGCTCCCCTATACGTGGTGTGGACCGACAAAGCAGAACACGCGTTCAGTGACCTAAAGAAGGCCCTAACGTCGGCACCTGTGTTACGGACGCCCGATTTTGGGCTCCGTTATTTCAGACCGAGCGGACACAGGCCTGGGTGCCGTGCTTTAGCCAAAGCGCCGATGGTGTCGAGCACCCTGTGATGTACCTTAGCAGGAACTGATGGACCCGGGAGCCCGGTACGCGCAGTGGAGAGGAGGCCTTGGCATTAAGTGGGCGTGACCACCTCGGTACTACCTGCTGGGTCGGATTCGCCTGGTGGGCTGATCACGCTGCGCTTCAGTGGATGTCCCTGCACAAAGAGTCGAATCAGTGGTCACCAGGTGGTTCCTGGGCTTAAGCCGATAAGTTCACTGTCGCATCGGGGGCACCCTTCAGGCCAATGCCGGCGCCCTCTCTCACATACACGATCCCTCGGTTAGGTCCGCCCGACCTGACGGTCCTGGCTAAGGGGATCGCATACTAGCGACAGGAGGGCCGGATTGATTCGACAGCACCTGAAACCACTGCCGCGCAGGAATGGTGGGGTATAACTTTCTCCTGCTTTCTCAAAGGGAAAGGCCGTCTGCACCATAGGGCATCGATGACGCATGCTATTCCGCCTTCCTCCGCCATCTTGCCCTGACGTCATCCTTCCCATCCTCCCTTGCGGTCCTTCCCGACATTCCTCCACTTCCGGCTCCTCCCAATAAAATGGCCGCGGCCAGAGTCGGTGTCGCGTTATGAACTTTGAGTTTATAGTTTTGACCTGTTTTTTCTTTGTATGTAAGAATATACGGGGCCGGAAAACCCCAACACTTACTTTTCTCTGCTCGTCCTTACAATATATATATATATATATATATATAGCAAAATACCCGTGCTTGGCAGCGAGAAGTAATGTGTTAAAGAAGGAAAGAGAAACAAAGGAAACATTTTGAAAATAGCGTAACATGATTGTCAATGTAATTGTTTTTGCCTCTGGTAATGCCTTACCTTTCCACTAAAAATTAGTTTTGTGTCCTCTGCAGTGTTAAGAGGCTTTGGTTTGGGATAAAAGTAAAAAAGGTGTAAAGAAAGGAAAGTTGCCTTTTCTTTTATATAGTATAGAAGATGTGTTCGCTGCGTTATGATACGTTTGGGGACAGTGTGGTGGGTCTTGTGTAGACTGGTGATTAAATTCATTATTTTAAGCGTTATGGAGCACATGCATCAAGCTTCTCAGCTGTGCTTGTGCTAGAAGGAAAGATTTTAAAAATAACGTACACATTGTCAATGTAACCTTTGTATAGTGCCTGAAGGATTCAGTGTGGAGAAACTCTAGAGACAGCGTGTATTAACTTGTGGATTTTTCTGTGAGTATTTGGTGGCAGTGTGGAAGTTGCTCAGGAGCGAAATGAGGTGAATGGGAGGAGATGATGACGTGACTCCCCCACCCTTTAACTGTCAATCCCCACAAACACAGTCTCTTGAATTTGCATAAGCACAGCCCTTCACCTGCAATTTTAACTTAGTTACAAAGTGATGAAAACTCTTGTTTATATCCTGCGTCCTCTCATTAAACTTGTATCCCGCATTAGCCGTGGCATGACAAGCCAGCGCAGCCTGTCTATGAACTTAATTTAAACTTTAGGTTTACACGTGCTTTCTTTCAGTAGCAGCACTCATGAATATGGTAGTATATGTCACTCGCACGCTTCTTATTGTTTCACTGCCTTCTCAATTATATAATGCATGTTTCCTTCAGCGCTTTTAGGAGGTCTTCCTGGTTTCTACACACTGCGTTGACAGTCAGTTCACGTGATTATGTGGAGGCGTGATGATGTCACACGAAACTCCGCCCCACGGCTTTCGAGCTCAACTCCATTACAATATATGCAGAAAAATAGCTTCCAGTTATGACCATTACGCGTAGAATTTCGAAATGAAACCTGCCCAACTTTGTAAGTAAGCTGTAGGAATGAGCCTCCCAAATTTCAGCCTTTTACCTACAGGGATGAGTCAGTGAGTGAGTCAGTCATATATATATATATATATATATATATATATATATTTTATATATATCTGAGGAATTACCTGGCGTACATCACAGGTATTGCAAGCTGCTGTTAAACCCATCACCAACCATCCACACTCCTTTAATAAATAACAGTCCACCCGTCTGCTTTTTTATATCACCGCGCTAAAAGCCCTGGAAGTGACATCAAACTGAAGTGCTATGGCCTTGGTAAGGTCATAATTAGGAAGCCCCGAAGCACACTTTTGTAATATTTTAATCTAACTTTATCTTGTATGTACTGCGTGAAACATCAATCGTGCGTGAAAGTATCTCAAATCGTCGTGAAAACATCTCATATGTACATGAAAACATCTCATGCGTGCGAGAAGTACTCGTATGTACGAGATATTTTCCGCATCGTATGAGATAAGATCATCCATAATTTTTTTCACTGTGCAGTTCAGAGCTTCCGTATGAAAAAAAATATACAATATGATTATAATGTTTACACCACTTTAGAGTTTAGTAAAACGTTAATAAGAAAAGTGATTACATTTTTTAAAATTTACTATGCATGTGAGCAATATTGTTCTAAACCAATTTAGAATTAACATTTAAGCCAATCTAATATTTTTAAACATGTATGTGAAGAAAGCAGCAATACATATTCTACACTGAATTATACTATATATTAATTGCTTTATATAGAACTGCATTATTGTCTTGTATTCTATTTGAGTGTTTTGAATATTCAGTATTTATCTTTATTTAGTGAAGATATTATTTGTAGCCAATGTTATATACAGTAGGTCCTGTTGTTCTTTCTGAATTTGGGACATAGGAAGGGTGCCATATAAATAAATTGTGTTCTTATTAGTATTTTTCTTTTTTTTCTTTTGATGGCCCATCGTTTATAATAATAAGTGACAAAAACTAGAGCTATATAAGGCAATTAATATATAGCATAATTCAGTGTAGAATATGTATTGCCGTTTTCTTCACATTCATGTTTAAAAATATTAGATTGGCTTAAATGTTTATTCTAAATCGGTTTAGAACAATATTGCACACATGCATAGTACATTTTAAAAAATATAATCACTTTTATTATTAACGTTATACTAAACTCTAACATGGTTCAAACAGTGTAATTGTATTGTAAATTTTGTTCATGAATGTAAATGAAAACTATTTTCAATTAACACAGATCTTGATGATTTTAATTTTGTCGACATGCTAAATGGTTCCCACAGACCTAAACACAATGTAAATATTAATAGCGTATTTCACAGAACCAATCCGTATTGTTTAGTTTGATGTATGACCGACATGATGGCAGAAACCCTCCAACTTCACAATGATGCGTTTATTTGGATTGATGTACTTTTTCCGTCTCATTTTCATACGCAATTTCCAATACCTGCGTTACTTTCTGGGCTGTGCGAGACCTGCGAAACCTTTCAAAAGTAATTTTCGAAGTCAGTCCTGAAATGACAGAGACATCACTTCCTTCTGCTTTGCGAAAGAACAACAAGAGACACTGCAAGGAGAAATCCCACAGCTGATGCTGTACTGGAGATGAGTCCTATTCTGATGAGCCCCTCATCCAAACAGCTGAGGACCTACTGAACTGGTGGAGGTAAAGGCTTGAGTCTACCCACGCCTGGTTAAGGTAATGGTAGGAAGACTCTGCATCATCACAACATCAGTCCCCTCAGAGAGAGTCTTCTCATAAACAGGACAAATAATCATGGAGAGGAGAAACCAAATTAGCCCATCCTAGCTGAGGCATCTGGTTTTTCTAAATGCCAACCTGCACTAAAACCTTTGTCTAAAGTGTCATAATGTTAAGACTTTGGCATTTATTTATTTGATTTGTTTGCTGTGGTTGCTGTAGTTCTGCATTCAGTTGTTCATTTAAAGGTTTGGTTAAAATGTTAAAGAATAGTAACTGTGTATTTTATGTAACAAAGAAAATGCATAAAAATAAGACTTTTATAAAAATACTGAAAAAAAAATTGCTTATTGACACACAAACCATTCATAATTGCTAACTTAGGCTAAAATAGAAGGCTCAGAGTGATACTAAATGAAGAGCCATTTGGAAGCCGAGCCAAAAGAGCAGAATCTTTGATAAGAGCTGGACCTCCCATTACAATATTAAACATGAGATTGATATTATTTGTTTTGATTGGAACATTTACGTAAGACAATAGTTTTGACTATTTTAGGTTGAAGTTTATGTCTCCACTACCTTTCAACTCAGTTTCTGTGTACTTTTCTTAGTAATGCTGCCTGTGCTTTTCTACGATAATTTTTTTTTACTTTTTTAAAATATAAAGCAGTATCATCAGGTGTGCACATTGTTAGTTCTGCATGGTAGCCTTGCAAATTCCTCAACAGGCTAGCTCTTACAGAAAACATTTGCATATTTCATCCACTTGGTTTACAGTTTTGGTCTCTATATTCCTGTTTCAGTATCAGTAAAACACTCTCAGTTATCAATTTGTTAAACATTTAAAACCATGTACTGCAGTGAAAACAAAAGGCTTAAAAGCAAACATGTACAAACAATTTCCATTTACAAAACTTCCTGCATTCTGCTCCTTCCTTCTTCCAGGCTCTGACTCCACTTACTGTTCACATCATCACATGACTGTCTCCTCACAACAGCTTTATTAAAAGTTTATATTCATCATATACTAGATCACTCTCGGTCAAAAATGAGAAATAATTTTGTTCTTTTCTTTTTGTCTATGAATGGGCAGTTTCCCATCTACCAGGGTTACCACAGGGGAAACAACTCATCACACCAAAAAATATTACCAGAAAAAAAAAGACTCTGATTACAGTTTACAACTTTGTTATGTGACCATGATTTTCCCCAGCCTTTGAATATTAACCCACCATTTCAAATGTAAAATTGTGATCCAGCAGAAAAAAAAATTTTATTTTCATTTTGTTTCCTGTATTTTTGTCTTGATTGATAAAAAGGTGTGTGAAAATTATGCCATGCAGATAAACAACAAATAGCAGCTGTTTTTTTTGAAGAAGGTGGAGCCTAAATATTGTGGCATATAAAAAACCCCATTAATTTTGGGAAAAAATTGACAGTTAAGTTTTGTAGAATATATAATAATAAACCTTTCCCCAAAAAAAAAAGATATAAAAGCAAAAGGGGAGCCTTTATAATATCTTCGATTATTTATTGAAAGAATTTGACTATTTAACATTTTATTTTTCTAACTAGTGCCCCCTAAAATATCTGGGATAAACTTTCATTATCTCACCCATTGACATTTCACTTCGCACCTGTCTTTACTACATGGTGAGGCCCAGAGTCTTATTTAGAATTTTCAAGGGATGTTGATGAAATTTAATGTCACTATAAAAAGTATTGGTAAAATTGGCTTCAATCACCACTTTCAACCATAGAAAATATGCAATACAAAAGGGAAGCGACTAATAATTGTCCATTTCACAAAAACTCTTATTACAAGTCTGTTTACATTTAACCCTTTTTTTTGTTTGTTTATTTTTTTGGTTAAAAATCAGGGAGAGGGATGAGGATAATTCATTGTCTAATTCAGCACCATCAGATTAAAGCCCAAATGCCCCCCTCGCGAAGTCAGATTTTTCACCATCACGGGTGTAATTTTTTTGGCGCATTGTGCCCCAAAAATATTAAACCCCCAATGCAACCAACTTTGGTTTTTTCATTTTTAGCTTGGATTCTGATTCTTAGATATTATGTTTTTTTTTTGTAATTTTTTATTGAAAAAATATTTTGCAATAATGGAAACCCTTTTGTTTTTTTGAAAAACGGTTTATAATTTTTCATTTTAACAAGTTTAAGGTGCAAGAAGAAGTGACTTTGAATGAAACACAAAAGCTTTTGACTGGTAGGAACACTACATTTATTTTGCTTTTCATACCTAGATAATATAAAAAACGTGTTAAAATCCTTTTTTCAGAAATAGTAGTTATGTTGAAATTTTGGAAACTAAGAACATAATTTATCTAAAAAAAAATTTTTACCTATGTATTTTTAAATCAAGTTTTTGCTTTTTGGGAAAGTCTGGTTTCCTTCTTTTTTTTTTTCTTTAATTTTTTTATCATGAGAGCCACTGTTTTAAATGCAAAACTACCCCCGGGAATATCCCCAGAATCTTTGGATTGTTTTGTAAAACCATTTACTTGCCATTTACAAAGGTTGTCACAATTAACAATTCCAGACATAAGAAGGGGGGCAGCCCCCCATATCTAAATCCAGGCTGCAAAAGATAGTTGCAAAATAGCTCGGGGTTTACACTACTGGTCAAGACAGAACTGATGACCAGGGGGAAGGGAGGGGGTTTTTATGGAGAGTTGACGAAGTGATTTGTGTCGGGGTTGGAATTGGAAGGATATCCCTGGGGGGACCAGAAGTGTTCCCCCTCAGGGCGGGGACGGGAAGTGTCCCCCTTGGGCCCCTACCGGGGAAATTTTCCCCGGGAATGGTCTGGGGGGAACTGAGAAAGACAGTCAGTACCCCTTCCCCCCCTGGTCAGACAAGTTTTACAAAAAGCCCTTCGTCCTCCCATTTTAAATGTGGAAACCCCCCCTTAGCTCAGACCCTTTGGGTTTGGGGCGCCCCACCGAGGGTTGGTGCCTGGGGGGCATACTTGGCGGGAGAAACCTTTTACGATGAAAACGAAAACTTGTATTTTGTAGGTCAAGAAATCATCTCATGACCAAGATTTGACACCGGAAGGGGCCAGACTGAAAGGGGGGCATGATCCATCACCAGAGTGAACTCAGGGCCCCAAATGTACCTGAACTGTGTAATCACCTATTTGTCGCCAACCCTTTTTCCACCACTGCATACCTTGCTCGGCCAGCAGTTGGGCTCAGGCATGAGGGGGTTTTAGCCCGTTGGCCGGCAAAACCCGCCTGTGTTCCAAAGACCTTTCTGGAGAAAAAGGGAAGAGAAAGTCGGGGAAATTAATTGGGCCAAAGGGAGGCCTGTTCTAAGTCACCAAATCAGCCCAGTTTTTGGACCATACCAATTGTTGGGAGCCCTTTTCCATAAAATCGAAAAAAGGGCTGCTCCCCTCAGAAATCAAGGCGAACTTGGTAGTCCCCGCAAACCCCGAAAAAAAAGTTTGGGACCTCCCGTTTGGGTTCCCCCGGGGGGGGGCCAAAAATCACCTAATTTGGTCCACTTTGTCTTACATTACCCGCCCACCATGTAGCTCAAATTTTACTTCCCTCAGTCCAAAAAACATTTCTTGGGATTGTTTTAACCCCGCTTCTCTATTATAATACCACTTGGACTTGTTGTACATATTTCTTCCATGTTGAAATGGGACAATGTCACCCAAGTAAACACTATATGCATTAGGGGGATGGACCCTTTTTGTCCAAGATGCTAAAAATAGGAGCCCTATGAAACCCAATGGAAGGCCCCATGTGAGTGTCCTCTAGGGGTGCAAAACGGTTTTCATTTTAGGAACCTTTAAAGAATCTGCCAGTCCCCCCTTGGTCTTTCATGTGTGGTCAAAAGCTTTGGGAGCCTCGGGATTTTTTCCATGCATATGGGATAACTCGAACTAAAACCCTGGGTAAGGCGGAAGTCTTTACAAAACCTCCAGCTGCCGCCCCACTTAGAGACCGGGATGGGGCTGGACCGGGGGGCTAAAGCCCCCCTTCCCCTTTTCCCAGCATTTACTTCTTTCAGTTCTTTTTTGTTTTTTGCCTCCGGTTTGGGGGCAATTTTGGGGAATAAAACCCCCGGGCTTAGTCGTATGTGTCGAATCAGGGCCCCCTTTTTTACCCCCCCCCAAGGATGGACTGGATTGTGTTTTCATCTGTCTTCTGCCCTTTAAACTACTTGCAAATTGGGGGTGCTTCAAAAAAAATGAGAAAGGCTGACCAGAGGGGAGGCCCTTTTTCCCCTAAAAGTTTCAGCAAATTCACATAATAGCCCGCTCATTTGGGTTTCCCCGGGTTGTTTCCCCAATTATCCCAACCCTTTTTGCTCTCCTTAATTTCATAAGGGCCACCCAAATGGGAAACAATTTGAATGAGAGGTGGGGCCCAATCCGCCCAGAGATAACTCTGGGAGTCATCCCCGATCATAATAGCCCTGTACTGCTTGTGCTTCCTCCATGTGACTTTTGAATAGGTCTATTCTTTCCAAACTATTTAACTGTGGGGTCTCTAATAAAAGGGGGAAAAGGGGCCCCCTTCCCACCTTTTTAAAAATGTCCAAAAATCCCAGGGTTTCGCTGTACAATAACTCAAATGGTGAGAACCCTGGAAGCTTTGGGACTTCCGTGGGCAAAAGAGAACAAGGGGGGGTTTGGGCCCCCAAATTCCCCCTTTCCCCATCCCCCTTATGGAGCATCTGTTTAAAATCTGTTTAAAACCTCCCCCACTACCCCTCAGTTTGAGGATGGTACACCACGGTTTTAAATGCTTTTTTTTTAATTAACGGCCATTTTTTGAATTTTTCCAAAGGTAAACACGCCTTTTGGTCTGTAAGGACTTCTTTCTGGACGGGGAAATGTAAGGGCTCCTACTATTTCCCAGTGCAACTGCTTTGTTTTTTTTTTTTTGTTTGGGGGGATGGGAATGAGAAGCGGCCTCTTATTGCCCGTTGGGCCCCGGGCAAGATATGTAAAAGGCAACCTCCCTTTGATTCCCAGTAAAACCCCAGCATCCCACAGTTTTTTAAACCCGTGTGTGCTTGGCCTTTTACTTTACTGCATTCTTCCCAAGTTTCAGAGGGTATTCCATGCTCTCTTGAAAGAAGCGGCTATTTTAAATTGAACCTGCATTTCAGAGAGGTGACTGACCTAAAGGGGGCAAAGCGCCCCGATCTGCGGGCGGGGTGATGATGTACCCGGCACCCGGGGGAGTTTTCCACCCTTTTTTTGGCCCCCCGCCCTCCCCGACATACCAGGACTGGGGCGCTTCAGCAAGTCCCATCTTTTTTATCTAGGCCAAAGTTTAACGGGAGCATCAGCAGTCTACGCTTTTAATTTCAACCCTTTTCCCCCCTGAATTACAGAAAAAGTAGGTTGGGGTGGACTGCCACGGGGGAGCTTTCTGAGATCCACCAGGTAGATGAGCATAGGGCGGTTTATAGTTCGGACTTCTCTGTGTATGCATTTAACACTGGTCTTTTTTTTAGTTAGCTGTTGGGTAAGACATACCAGCGAGAAAGCAGAAGCTTACTGCAGCAAATAATCCCAAAGTTTTTTTCCCATTGAAAAGTACCCCATATTCATTCGACGGGGTTAGAAAGGGCACCCAATGCTCTCCACCCCACCTCTGTTCGATCATTCCCGGGAAGGTTGCACCCAACAGGGGGGGATTTCGGAAAGGCTCCGGTTTCGAGAAGAGGCTTAACATGTGGACATACTCTCTGGGGAAATCCACTAGAGGCCCGCCCCTCTCCCAGATTTACAAGTGGCATCAGTCTTTTATGACCCTTTGCTCATCCAGGGAGCGGAAGTCTCCCCAGTCGGCTGGGTGAAGTTGTCGGGGAGATGCTGAAAAAAGAAATAGCAGGCAACCTGCTGCATGTTTTGATTGGTGGTATTAAATTCCCCAGCCACAATGCACCTGTGGAAACCCATAGCCTGCCCCGGGATCACCCCCTCTGGGTTGTTTTTCCGACTTTATTTTCCCCACTTTTAAACTGAGGTTACCCCCTCTAACTGGAACCTTGATCCCAGGGGGCAGCTCAGCTCTCTGTCGGGGAAAGAAAAAAAAGCCCTTTGTTTCAACGAAACCACCCCCTGTCGTGAGTTCCCCTACATTCTCCCTTTCAAAAACAAGCCCAGAACTGTATTTTTTGGAGGGACCTCACCAGTTTTTAATGACCTTAATGCACCCCCCGCCCAGAAACCGGTCCTGGTACTTTTCCCCTGGCTGGTTTGGCCCCTTTCCCTTTCTTCTTGACAGAGTAAAAACACAAATTCAAAATTTAAATGACCCCAGCATCACAAAAAGGTTTGGGGCAGCCACCGTTTATAATCCAGGCTAAATGTTGGTTAAAAAATACCACAGGGTAGTTTACTACTGAGCCCAAGACAGAACTGATGACCAGGGGAAAGGGGGGCGGCTTTAATGGAGGTTGCCCAAAATGTCCCCTGGGGCCAGCCCCAGAATTTTTCCTCTGGGCTTGGGCACCTGGGGGGATTTCCTGGGAATGGTCTGTAGGAAACGAGAAAGAGAGTCAGTGCCCCCCCGCCCCCTGGCAACAAATTTTGTTATATAAGCCCTTAGGTGCCTCCCCCCCCCGGGTGAAAAATTTTAATTTAAAATATGTCAATGGGTTGTATATTTTAAACTATTTCCAAAAAAATTTTGGTTTCTTCCATTTGTTCTATATTTCCCACATTGAAATATATTGATTTGTTTTTCACTAGTGAATACTAAAAACACAGGAACAGTTTTCGCTGGGGGTACAACCAGGAAAGTTTAATTCTCCTATAGGCAGAGATGTCCCTAAGTTCAGTTGTAATTTTATTCACAATGGGAGGCAACATCAGAGCTGTTTTCTTACTAACTACCCCCCAAAATCAATATATTCATGTGGGGGGAACCCAAGTCATATTGCACAAATGAAATAATGGAAAAAGTTTTCATAGTTCTTTTAAACAAAAAAAAGCTCAATTTAGAACTCCAGTTTTTTAATCTTTAAAACCTGGACTGTGTGTTTGTAGTCAAAGGGAAGAATGAATGAGTTGTAAAAATTTAAAACTGGCGATAGGAATTTTATTTGTTATTGACAGCAAGAACATGTGCTATGAACTTGAAGTTGCCCAAAAGGCACTAAAAATCTTTTTATAGACACTGGTTTGATGGATATACCATCAAACCACAGCAAAAAAAAAAGGGGAAAACACGATACCTTAAAAAATAGAAATGCTCATAAACCCGAATATAGCACAGAAGGCAAAAGAAATTATTAAAACAATAAGACAATCCAAACCAACGTGCCTCATTACACAATCCCAAAAGAACAGACAAAAAAAAAGAAAACGGTCAAAATTTAAATCACAAAAAAACAATCAAAAGCATAAGAAAAAATCCTTTTAAAGCCTAGGGGTTTGGTGAACCATCAAAATTGAGGGGAAAACCTAACTTTATAAGGCCCGGGGGAAATCCCTTTGGGGGATGGGCAGATGGTTCTCCTCTTAACCACAAACAAAACAGAAAATACATAACAAAAATTAATACACAGTGTGATGAAAAAGGGCAAAGACATCATAAAGATTTGGGGGACCAGTTTTTGTTTTTTCCCAGATGCAAAGTTTGAATTGAAATACCCATGTGCATAAGAGTCAGAACAGAACTTTGCATGGAAACAACATGATAAAATAACAAAAAATGGGGAAAAGCGCCTCAGTGCTGGAACCAGAAATGATGTTTTTATGACCAAAAGTGACTTCCTCCTGACCGGAAATTATGTCATTGTCGTGCGGGAAATGGAAGTGACATTTTCTTTTCAAAAGAAAAATTGTCAGCGAAAAAATAGGATTTCGAGAATGGCCTGCAAAGACTGGAGGACGTTAACCTTCTGCCCCTGGTTTGGCATATAATTACTATTTTGTAGGCCCTTTTGCTGTTTCCCATCGGTGTGACCTCCATCCATCCACAACTAGCTGAATCCAACTAGGGGCATGGGGGGCTGCTGGAGCCAATCCCAGCCAACACAGGGGCAAAAAGGAATCCCAAACCGGGGAGGGGGCCCCCCCCGCGGACAGGGGACAACAGACAATATAAAAAAAAAAAGTAATTCAAATATGGGGGGCTTGGGGTTCGAAACAAAAAAATCAAAAAGGGAAAAAAAACAAAACACAAGAAGCTGAACCCCAGCCAGGAAGGGAAACCCGGCTGAAATGTAACAGGCTTGTATTCTAGTGGAGTGATTAACATTCAGCTGGGTTATTAAAGATGGGGTGATAAACCTTTCACTCAGAACAATCAAAACATAAAGAATGTGGTGCAATGTAGAAAAATAGAACACATCATTGTTGTTTTTCTTGCTCAGTTCTCTTCTTTGTTCCCCTTCCCTTTTCACTCAGATACAAGTCTAAACTTAAAACGAAATTTCCCGTTAAACCTCAGATGATCACGAAGAGTGTGTGTATGTCTGTAAATAATCTTGGAAAAATCTGATCAATGATTAAAGTTCTAATTTATTATTTATTTTTTTTTTTATTAATTTTTTGCAATCCATACAAAACAATCATGTTTTACAAAAAAAAAATTGGTTAAAGAACAGTCGATCCCCCCCCCTGGGGGGAGAGCAAGCCAAATGGCTTAAAAAATTTTAAAGGGTTGTAAACATACCAAATTAATAAGTTTTCTGTTCTTCATGAACTTATTTTTTAAAAATTAATGATTAGATCCTGCCATGTTTTAAAAATCTGTTTTGGGTTCCCCCAATGGGATTTTATTTTTCCCTTCAAAATTCTGGTTTTCCCCCAAAAGGGGGGAAAATTTGGGTTCTTCCCGTTTATCAGAATAATGCATGCCAAAAAATGTAGTGAATGCAATCCAAAATTTTTTTGTCTTTCTACCTTAAACCCATTTGGGAAAAACCCCCCAAAACCGCTGTTAATGGGTTGGGGGGGGTTTTGAGACCAAACTGTCTGAGAGGTAATTCAAATTTTTTTCCCGAATAATGTTTAAATTTTGGGGGGCC
Organism: Polypterus senegalus; assembly: GCF_016835505.1. Lineage (NCBI taxonomy): Eukaryota > Metazoa > Chordata > Cladistia > Polypteriformes > Polypteridae > Polypterus > Polypterus senegalus. The sequence continues at coordinate 35,575 of NW_024377423.1, forward strand.
CAGAACATGTGACCCAGTGAGGTGTGCCTTGGGAAATTCGCCCAAAAGGGTTTGGGTCTCCATGGGAATATTTTAAATTTTTTGTAAAGTGTGCTCATATATAATTTTAAGTTGTATAATTGTTTCTTTCGCAAATGGAGCTCGGGAATTTTGCTTTCTACTTTCCCCCTTTTCTGTTTTTAATTGAGATCTTTTTTTATGTCCTCTTGGATCTTTGAAAGGAGGGATTGTTGATTTTATATTTGGAGATGGAGTCTAAATCCTTAAGATTGAGCAATATTTTTCCAGCATGGATGTGGGGGGCAAGATGGGAAAATCTGGAAGGTTCTGTTTCCCCAATTTGAAGATAGTGAAAGAAATGTGCAGCTGGAATGTTAAATTTGGAATGTAATTGTTCATAGGATGCAAAGCTTGTCTATATAAAGATTCTAAGCAAGTTAATTCCAATTTTTTTTTTCCCGATTTAAAACTGCATATGTTTTGAAGGTTGAAAGAGATATTCTTTGCAGAGGTGCCACAGATAGAACTTGTCCGCTTAAAAACTTTTTCATTGGTTCAATTCTGTGAGTGGAGCACAATTGGGGTTTTTTGTATATTTCCATACGTGTATTTTTGGGGCACAACAAGGAATACAAAAAAAGTACTGCAAAATTTTACTTCTATTCGGGCCAGGCCTGATGTTCTTCATTTTGTCCCGGTTTTATGCCTATATATTTCTGCCCAGTAATAAAACTAGAAGTTGGTAGAGCCATGCCGCCTTCTGCCTTTTTTTCTTTATAGGGGCGTCTTTTTTATTTTGGATGTTTTGAATTCAAATAAATGTGGTTATTGTTGAATCTAATTGCCTAAAGAAGTTTATTAATTATTTAATGTTTTGAAATAAAAAAACTTAGGAAGAATATTCATCTTTGGGGACTTTTTCCAAAGGTGAGATGAAGGGTTGACCATCTATGCAAGTCTTGTTTAATTTTTCCATGCAGGCGGTGAAATTTTGTTGATAATAAGCTTTATGTTTACTTGTGATGTTTACCCCTTTTAAACTGTTCTGCAATGAGAAAAGGTGGGTTTTAATCTAAATTTTATGCTTGAGAATTCACTGAAAAAAGTACACTTTTATTCAGATTAATTTGAGACCAGAATCTTCTGAAATTCTGTAGTGCTGTTAAAAACTGCAGGCATAAATTTTCTGGGTCATATATACAATCCATATCATCTGCATATAATGAATTTTCTGTTTAATCCTTCTCTGTAATCCCTTTATTTGATCAGTATTTCGATAATGTTTCCAGTGGTTCAATGGCAAAAACACCGGTGACGGGGCATCCCTTTTCTTTTTCCCCTTTTAGTTTAAAAAAGTCTGAGCAAATTTGTTGATCAAACGAAACTTCTGGGGTTGGGTGTACAGTAATTTAATCCTGCACAAAAGTTTTTCCAAACCCCAAAATTTCCAATTAGTAAAAAGGTATTTCCATTCAAATTTGAAGTTTTTTCATCAATTATAATAATATTTTGGTTTTGTTTAGTTGGTGATTAATTTCATTAAATAGGTGGTTTGAAGATAAATGTCAGCCCCCAAAAATAGTTTTGTCTTGTGATTTACCAAAGGGGCCCCTTTTTCCATCCTTCACTGTGATTTTTTGAGTGTATTTTACCGTTTTTTCAGAAAGGAAATTGGGCTGATGATGCCCTTGTAATTCCTTTTTTTTTTGGAAGAACAGGTTGGTTTGGCAAAATTTGAGGAAAAGATTGGTTTTTTCTGGCTTCAAATTTTGTTGGGGGAGCTGCGAGCGGGAATTTTTTGTAAAAAAACTGCAGGGGAGCAATCAGGGCCTGCTGTTTCCCCCTTTGGGTGATTTTTTGCATCTAGTAATTCTGATAGCAGTGGTTTTTTAAGTTCCTCCTTAAAATCTTTTTGTGATATCTGAATTTTCCAAAAAGCATTGGTTGTGTATTGTTTTCTTTTAAAATCAGTAGTATAAGGTTTATAGGGTCTCTGAAAGTGTGCATTATATTTTTTTGTTACATTTTATTTCCCTTGTTTGGTGATTTCCAAGATTGGGGGCTATCTTGCTTGTGAATTTGTTGAGCTAAAAAAATTAGCTTTTCTCCATGTTAATAATAATGAGTCTGGATTTGTTGATTGCTGTTCAGTTTCTTTGTTTTAAAGGGTTTTAAATTAATGAGAGCCTGCCTCCTTTTGAGTCTCGCGGGAGTCTATGTTCTTCATCTATTTTAGTAATTTTTTTTTATCTCTTCTTTCTTTGGGGGATTTATTTCTTGGGAAAAAAATGAGATAATCTGTCTCTTAAGAAGCCAAGATTTCCCGTGTATTCCTGCAGAGATCTTGGGTGATGTATTTGTCTCTAGAAAGAATTTGATTTCTTTGGATATAAATTCCTCAATTTCGTCAGCTAATAGAACGGTTGAGGCCCCTCTGCAGGGTGAGGTTGGGGGAGTAATTTTTCTCCAAGATCTTTTGGGGCATGGGCAAAATAACAATAGTATAAAATTTAAGATTTAATCTTAGGCAAGTTATTATTTTAAAAAAAACAATCCTTATAGCAATGATGTACTGGGGATAAATATAAAACAATATTTCTTAATTTTGGGGTTTAAAACCTCCAGGGTCTGATAAATTGTGATCAGTTTTTTTGTAATTATGCTTTGGTTTTTTGATGCCCTTCCCCCCGTGGAGGGAAATCCATCAAAGGGATTTAGAACACAATTAAAGTCCCCCGCCATTATAACTTTTGGTGTTCAAATTGGGGAAAGGGTGCAAATAAATTTTTTTTAAAAATTCCTTTTCATCAAAATTGGGGTTTAAAAATTTATCAAAATCATTTTTCAGTTAGATAAGTCTCCCCTGACCATTACATACCCCCTTCAGGATCCAAATACATCTGATGCACAAAAAGGTACTTTCTATGTATGAAATTCCCCACCTCTAGTTTTCTAAAACTAGAATGGAACATTGGCCCCTCCCGCCTTTTTGGGCGTCCTTTCTTAGTAATGGGGGCCCCGTAAAAAAAATATTTTAGCATTTAAACCTGTTTGGTGGGGAAATACTTTTCTTTTTAAATTTATGATTCAGGCCTTTAAATTCCAGCTTTAAAGTTAACTGTCCCCTCATGGAACCTGATTCTAATTTTTTTATGTCATTTTATAGCCTTTAAATGGAAGTGAGACAGCTTACCAATTTCCTTTTCCCCGATTTGTTGCCATGCGCTTATTATTCGTTTGGGGTTTAACTAAAATTAAAGGTGTTAGGCAAGATCAAGCCTGCTCTCTTTTTCTCCCCCTAACCCCCACCCTCCCCTTTTTTTTCCCCCCCAATGAGGCTAAAACCCCCTTCCAGTCCCAGTCCTCGACACCCAAAAACCTCCAAAACAAAACAAGCCCCCAAAGCAGTGGCGTTTGGTTAAAAGATAAGAGATATCTATTTTCCTTCCTTAGGAGACCAGGTTGCTCCCGGTCCTCCCATGTGGAGTTTGCATGTTCTCCCGTGTCTGTGTGGATTTGTCGTCTCCCTACAGTCCAAAGACATGCAGGTTAGGTCAATTGCGATTCTAAATTGGCCCTCGTGTGCTTGGTGTGTGTCCTAGGTGGGTTAGCCTGCCCGGGATTGGTTCCCTGTGTTGGCTGGGACTGACTCCAGCAGACCCCTGTGTCTGGATTCAGCGGGTTGGAAAATGGATGGATGTATGTGCTTACTGGCCTATAGTTGCTTGGATATGCCCAGTCACCCTTTTATATAATGGGATAATAATGTCACTTTCAGTCTTTCAAAATTTTCACAGTCACAGTGACTTCCTAAAAATATGTGTCAGGGTTAATATCTGTACTCGATAACCCTATTATGTCTCAAGGATAACATATATGGTACTGGTGATTTGTTTGATTTCAGCCTATTTAATCTGTCAGTACTTCTCCCTACAATTTCAAATCCTCAGTACCTCCTTAGTATTCCTTTTGCTTTGGAGGTCTCATGTAGACCTCTTAAAATTGAGCATCTGCTATTTCACTGTCTGTATTTCCTAAATTCCTATTTGTTATTACTGATGCACTTCACATCCTCCCTCAGCTGTTCTTTTACTACTAAAATACTGAAAGTATCTATTTGAATCATCTTTCCTTATCTGCTATATTCATCTCTGTCTTTACCTTTCCCTAATATCTTTCTTAATGGTTGCCCTCATGTCTCTCATATGCCCTCCAATTCACATTGAAGTTATTAGTCTTATATTATACAGCTGATTTTTTCTTTGCAGCTACTTTTCAACTCTTTATTAAGCCACTGCTAAGTTTTGTTTTTTATTTCCTACTAATTGCAAATTTAGGTATGTACCTGTCTTATATATGAAAATGTTTCTAAACCTGTTCCACTGCTGCTTGCCTGTTTCTACACTTGAAAACTATTTTAGTTCATCATCCTTAGATTTTGCTGCATATACTCAAAATTTGCCCAACCAAAGTTAAACTTAGCCCTTTTAGTCTTTGCATTTGCGCCTTCCAAAACCCTGAGAATTGTATTATAGTGGTTCAATCACCTCTGCACCATCAATTCTGCCCTGATTATTACAAAATACTAAATCTAGACAGGCTTCCAACCGTGTTGATGCTTTAACATACTGTGTTAAGAACAGTCATTGATTCATCTTAAAACTCTTGCTCTTATGTTTCGTTATTTGAAAGGTTAGTCCAGTAATTATTTTGATATTTAAAGACCCTGACTCTAATAACCCCCAGTAAACTTGCCTTTATAATTTTACTAAAAGATGTGTATTAAAATTACTGTCTGCATTTGGTGGTCTGTAACACATTCCTAAAATAAGGACTCTTTCCTAATTATTTCCAGATGAATCAGATGTCCTCACTAAGATGGGGCTCATTGTATAACTGAAGAGATCTTGCATTTAAATTCTGTTTGAAATAAACAACAATCCCACCTGCTTTTCCGTTCTGTCTGTCCTTCCTAAGAAATATGCATTGTCTGTTATACTCATCCCTTTCTTTTTTTTGTTTAGCCAGGTTTCTGTTATTACTATAATATCATAATTACTCACAACTATATACAACTCCAACACACTTGGTTTATTTTGATACTTCTAGCATTAAGGCAAGATATTTTAACATGTTACTCATTTTACTTTTACTTAAAACTTTGAATTAGAATTTCTTTACTATGCATTTTTTATTTTACACATCTTAAAATCAGTATTTTCATGCGGGGGGGGGAAACAAAGGTCACATTGAACACAATGGAATGATGGGAAATGTTTAAATAGTTTTTTTTAAACAAAGAAGATTTACATTTAGAAATCTCCTGTTTTTCCTACTTTATACCTGTGTTGTACTTCTGTAATCAAGGAAGAATAGAATGACTTTAGAAATGGGAGACTGGAAATTTATTGACAGCAAGACGCAAGTGGTTGGACTTATTAAATATAAGTTGATAAAATGATGACCAAAGCAACCAATGTCTTTGGTGTTTTAGGTAATTCTAGGCTTTTGTGGTTACACTTGCTGCTAGTCCATGGAACTCATAGCACGGAGATCTTTTGATGACTTTTCCTTCTTTCTGTTTTTCCTGCTGCTGCTGCTGTGATTCAGCTCATTGTCTGACCTTATAAAGAATTTTCAAAAGGTTCAGTTCCTGAGATTGACACTTTTCTCCTTTATGTAATTATTGTAAGCTGTTTGGATCCAAACCATGCTTCTGATGTTTAAATCTGGAAGTTGCCAGTTTAATCAGCATATTTGGTACTTGTGCAACTAGGTATCTGTGTATGTTGAGAATTTGTACTGTCCCAGCAGTTCTGCTCACTCAGCCAGTTCAAACCAGTTCTTAACCTTTAACAAAACCTCATTTAAGTTCTCCCTGGTCGCAAAGTCTAAATATATGTTGGCAGAGAGAATACGTCTGATTACCAACAAAACATCTGTGTGACCTATTTAATAAACTCTTATTGTGTTGCAATATTTTTAATATCAACATCTAAAAGAAAGATAAATTTAAAAAGGAGATTTTTAAAAAGCTACGTATAATGATATCATACCCAATTCTTTATTTTTTTAATATATGCCACTTTTTAAAAATGCAATGTGTTCAAATTTATGAGTTTTAGTTTCAAGCATATATTATTTTCTGTATGCCTGTTTTCCATATACATTAAAGTAATTTAAAATGTCTTTATATTTGTCATTTGGTTTTAAAATATGTTAATTTACAAACTGTTATACACTAGGAATCTTAAAAGGCTCAACATGAATAAATGTATTTAATGAAAATGTTTAGATTAAATGCATATTCATCACATTTTCATTTTTGAACATAACTAAAGAGTAGGGTTAGATTAGGTAGACTTTCTAATTCCAGAGGGAAATTTGCAGCAGAAAGTACAAAGCAGAAGACATTGTTACAGATATCAATAGATAAACAAAGACCACGACATTTGACACCCAGTGTCTTTACATGAACACACTCAGATCAATACAAAGATGACTAATTACTTTCAACAGTACACAAAATAATAATGCAGAATCTATCATTTAGAAGCATTCCTACAAGTAATTGAATTTAAAATGCTTATAGCTCTAGGAATAAGAGTTCTTAACCCTGTTGCTCTTTATCTTTTGAATTCTGCAGCCTACCGCAACACTGATGTTTAGAGCAAAGAGGACAGCTACTGTCTGACAGAATTGAATCGTCTTTCTTTTCTAACTAGGGGCTTTGCACCCTGCTCGATCGTATGCCAACCCTCCCTCCCTCCCTCCAGCACTACATGCCGTTCTGAAGAGGAGGCTGAGCAGCGCAAGGAGCGGCTCCTGAAACCCTCTTAAATGGTGATACAATGGAAACAAATAACAGTTGTTTTTAACTCCTCTTTGCTCACTCAGCTGCTGGCTTGCTGCTGCTGTGCATCGGATCTGCATTTAGGTGTGCGCTAGCGTTTAAAAGCCTGTACAGCAAATGTGCTTTTTTTTCACTGCCTTGTCTCTCCTGTCTCTCAGACATCCTATGTGATCTCTTTTCACTGTTCTGTTATTTCACAGAGTAATATTTTCCTTTTGTTTGCACTAATGCGATCTTTACTCTCACTTTTTTTGAGACTTTTGAATTTTGTGCTTCCATTATCTCTAAACTGCTCTGCACTATACCATGAAGGTTTTAAGTATGACGTGACCTGTCCGTCTCGCATGATGTGAAAGTGTCTCTGTCCCTCCTCAAAGATCACGCTCGTAGCAGGAAAAAAGTCTTGTATCGTCCAAGATTTTTTATAATAGAGACCTGTTTGTAATATACACCTGCAGTGGGCTGGCGCCCTGCCGGGGTTTGTTTCCTGCCTTGCACCCTGTGTTGGCTGGGATTGCTCCAGCAGACCCCGTGACCCTGTAGTTAGGATATAACGGGTTGGATAATGGATGGATAGATGGATGTTTGTAATATATTTTAATACAATATTACTGTTGACCAATAATTTCATGGCTAATTTTATAATGGTGCTAAGATAAGTTATATTCTTATTAAGGAGGCTGCCAAACCAACAGATAAAAGCAAATGTAACAATGGATTCAATGAGAATTTATAAAAATGTGTCTATGTCCACTTTAAAACAGTTGAGTTTCCTAAGAAAAAAGTTGTGACTGCTCATTCTCACGATTTTCTCTATGTCAAGATCAAAGTTAAGTTTGTTATCAATGATTGTTCTTAGATATTTGATTCTTCAATCTACACTGTCTCCCTTAAATAAAGTTGAGTCAATGGATGTAGAGAGCACCTGAAACCTACAACCATAGTTTTGTCTTCGAAATATTAAGTTGTAGTACTGTGGTGTTTCGTGTTGCCATTATGAATATAGTGAGAAGTCAAGCAAAATGACACCTTTATTGGCTAACTAAAAGATTACAATATGCAACCTTGAGGCACTCAGGCCCTTCTTCAGGTAATCTTCTGCAGTCATTTGTATACAGGGTAAACAAAAGAGATAAACAACAACCTTTGGGTGTAAACCCAGATGTACAGGGGAACAAACAAACAGCCTTTAAAAACCTTTG
>NW_024377424.1:0-33204 GCF_016835505.1 Polypterus senegalus
TAAAGTACTTTAAAGTACATTTTTCAGAATGGTATTGTCTTTAAATAATAATAACCAAAATTTCAACATAAAGTGGTTTTCTTCTAAAAAAATAAGTCAGAAACATAAAAGGTAATTTGACCAACAATTTTTAAACTCTGAGTAATCTCAGCCAAAATTATTTTGTACATTAGGCTAAAACAGTGTGATCATTAAACATTTTGTAATTAGATGTAATTAGAACTACTAGCGGTCCGCGGAAGTCCAATGATCCCCAGTAAGAGCCACAAAGTCCGCTTTCTGTAATGCATCTAATTTTGCTTGCTTTTCAGTGTGCAGAAAACCATGCTTTTATCAAGGCCATTTCGGGTAGTCTTTTGAAATGAAATTTTGCGATCAGTTGTAGGAACACGCTTTATTCCGACTCTAACATTTTTGTAGCTGTGATATGTGCATCAGTGTAATCAATGTACCAGGAAATCATGCATTGACAAAAGTTCCCCTTTGCTTGGAATTGAAAGTGTGATTAAATGCATTATTTTTTGACGCGTTATGGAGTACATGCATCGAAGCTTCTCAGCTGTGCTTGTGCTAAGAAAAGTAAACATTTTAAAAATAACGCAACATGATTCTGCGTTAACGCATATTTTTCATACGTCCCAAACCAAGGAGATGCGAGTGTAAAATGAAACGGGAAGCGCGCGTACATACTCAGTGCATCCCTTCACGGGAATCGAACCTCGGATGTCGAGTGCTATAGGTGAAGCCTCTACAAGTGAGCCACGGCGTGTGGCATATCTATTTGAGAGTATGTAGATCGAGGTATATATATATATATATATATATATATATATATATATATATATATATATATATATATATATATATATACTAGCAGAATACCAGCCATAGCGGAGAAGTAGTGTGTTAAAGAACTTATGAAAAGAAAAGCAAACATTTTAAAATAACGTAAGATGATTGTTAATGTAATTGTTTTGTCATTGATATGAGTGTTGTTGTCATATCTATCTATCTATCTATCTATATATATATCTATCTATATATATATATATATATATCTCTATATATATATATATATATCTCTCTATATATATATATATATCTCTATATATATATATATATATATATATATACACACACACACAGACACATATATAAACATATATATATACATATAAACATATAAACATATATATATATATACACACACATCTATACAGATATATATATATACAGTATATACACATATATATACAAATCTACATATATATCTATATATATATATATTAGGGTAGGACTCGATTAGTTTAAGTACTTTAAGTACATTTTCAGAATAGTATCGTCTTTAAATAATAACCAAAATTTCACCATAAAGTGCAGTTTTTCTTCTTAAAAAAATAAGTCAGAAACATAAAAGGTAATTTGACCAGCTTACTCTTTAAACTCTGAGTAACATTAGCCAAAATTATTTTGTACATTAGGCTAAAACTGTGATCATTGAACATTTTGTAATTAGATGTATTTAGAATTACTAGCGGTCACGGAAGTCCAATAATCCCCAGTAAGAGCCACAAAGTCCACTTTCTGTAATGCATCTAATTTTGCTTGCTTTTCAGTGTGCACAAAACCATGCTTTTATCAAGGCTTACTTTCGGGTAGTCGAAATGATCAGTCGTAGGAGCAGCGCTTTATTCCGACTGTAACATTTTTGTAGCTGTGATGTGTGCATCAGTGTAATGGATGTACCAGGAAATCATGCATTGACAAAAGTTCCCGTTTGCTTGGAATTGAAAGTGTGATTAAAGAGTTATTTTTAGCGTTATGGAGTACATGCATCGAAGCTTCTCAGCTGTGCTTGTGCTAAGAAGCGGAAAATTTTAAAAATAACGTAACATGATTCTGCGTTAACCTAATATTTTTCATACGTCCCAAACCAAGGAGATCACGAGGTAAAATGAATCGGGTAGCGGCAGTACATAGTCAGTACATCCCCTCTCGGGAATCGAACCTCGAATGTCGGCGTTAGAGGCGAAGACTCTACAATTGCGCCACAGCGTGTGGCTTGTCTATGCTAAAGTATGTATTGTAGATCGGGGTATATATATACATTTATATATATACCCGTGTATCGCAGTGGAGAAGTAGAAGTTATGAAAAGAAAAGGGAACATTTTAAAAATAGCGTAACATGATTGTCAATATACAGTAATTGTTTTGTGAGTGTTATTGAATGTTGCTGTCATCAAGGATTTGATTATCATTATTTCTTTCAATCAGGCTCGTATTTGTAGGATGTGTTCAAGTTACATTCCGTGTTTGTCAATCGTTGTAAGATAAGAGGTTTCATTCATCGATTAGTTCCTTACTGCATCAATAAACAGCTCGTCTTCCTTTTTATCTGTGATGTGACAAACTGCATGCACGGGTTTTTTTTTTTTTTACACTGTCTTCCTTTAGCAGGACATTCACTTTTCCACCACGATGCTTTGTTTCCGCAGTAGCTGCACTTATGAATATGCTTGTATGTATCAGGCGCTTCAGATTTTTTGCTGCCTTCTCAATTGTTTTGTTTTGTTCAGCACTCTTTGGAACTGTTGCTTTTGTCTGTGCACTCGCGTCAGTTCACGTGAGCAGCTTGGTGTTCTTGCATCGAAGGTTCCCAGCTGTGCTGGTGCCATCTCATGTGATGTCCATGGCTGTATGTAATGTTAGTTAAGACCGGCACTTAAAACTTTCTCTCGCAGTTTAGCTGAATTTGTGCCAAACACCACCCTGACCATCTCATCTTCCTCTGCATAAGCACAGTCCTTCACCCGTGAATATTTAGCTGCAGTGCTTCTATTGGATTGCCGCTGGCGGACGGCCTTATATGGGCAGGCACTAAATTACAAGCGCCAGCGCAGCCTGTGTATGAACTTAATTTAAACTTTAGGGTTACACCATGCTTTGTTTCCGAAGTAGCAGCACTCATGAATATGGTTGTATATGTCAGTCGCTTCTTATTGCCGCTGCCTTCTCAACTATATAATGCATGTTTTGCTCAGCGCTTTTTTGAGCTCTTCCTGGTTTTCTACGTACTGCGTTGACAGTCAGTTCATGTGATTACGTGGGAGGCGTGATGATGTCACATGAAACTCGCCCCATGGCCATCCAGCTCAACTCCATTACAGTATATGGAGAAATAGCTTCCAGTTATGACCATTACGTGTAGAATTTGAAATGAAACCTGCCCAACTTTTGTAAGTAAGTTGTAAGGAATGAGCCTGCCAAATTTCAGCCTTTTACCTATCACGGGAACTTGGAGAATTAGTGATGAGTCAGTGAGTGAGTCAGTGAGGGCTTTGCCTTTTATTAGTATAGATAATTAAACATGTTAGGACGGTGTTGCAGCGCTAGCAAGGATTGTTCCTGCCTCGGCTGTATTCTTGTTGGGGCTGGGGCTGACACTGGAAGGATAGATGGATAGAATAATTAAACATGTTCAACGAAGATATTTCAATGTTCCTTAAAAGTTTTGAAGAATCAAGCGTTCTCAGCTTACAGATGGCTTAACAATCTATTACAATGCTGATAGTGTGGCGATTGGGTATTTGTAGAAACTGGGGGTTTGGTAAGTGAGACAGGGACAGCACAAATGCAATAAAGAAAACCCACTCAGAACATCCATTGATTTCCGTGTTCATGTCTCCGACCACCAAATCATGAACCCAACATTTACGCAATATTTAAGTTAAACCTGTGGGATACCCATTCATACATCCAGTTTTTTGAAGCATCGTCACACCTGCCATAAAAGTTCTCTACACTGAAGCGTTCACCTGGGGACCCCTTACGCATGAGGGAGCAGCACTAACGCCACATACCGTGCATGTTTAATACCTGCTTTAATGCATTTCAATCTGAAAATGATATCAAGTATTTATGTTAGCATTCTAAATTTTCAGAGAGCAGTAATATCATGAAGTGAATGTATTCTGTACATTGATCGCTGCCTGCGCCTCCTCTTAGTCGCGGAGGAAGTCAGTTTAAGGAGAACGCGTAGCAATTAACAACTGGGTCGGGAAACACTTAACACAAAGCATTTAATGTGCTACATTAATTTCGACAGGGTTTGAGAAAATCTAGTAAATTAAACATTGATTTTAGGGTGAGGTTTAGTTTACGACATTCTACTTTAATGACAAAATAAACTGAGAATAAAGTAGAAATGTTGACTTTAATTTCGACATAAGCGTCAAGATTAAAGTGGAAATGTGAGAGATAAAGTCAATATATGACTTTATTCTACATATAGTTTTTTTTTCTTCCGTGTCCGTATTTTTTTTTCCTTCACTGTGGCCCTAATATGATTCCATAGGGCTGTACCACAAATAGCATTATAAATGCAAGTTGCAGTTTTATTATTTATGTATACATTATAGCTTGAAGCAAGGTCCATATTAATGCAATTTGCCTTAATGAGGGTTCAGTTGGTAAAGATGTCATCACCAAGTTGCACTTGTTTTATTTTATTTTTATTTGGTGAATACTGTGTAATGGACCTGGGCTTGAAGTCTTGAATTAATAGTATTATTACTGGAAGTTGCACTATTATGTATTGTTATTATTTATTAGTTTAAATATTATACAGTTTAATGATGGTAAAGTTGTTTAAAAAGTCACTTTAACATGTCAGCGGACAGAGATTGTTAACATTAACGGAAGGTGTAGTTGGATGTACAAAAAAATATTTACTATTTATTCCTTTTCTAAGACATTTTCAGTGCAATACAAGTTTTGACAAGCACCTCTGGATATTTTACTAAGTCTAAACGTCTCTTTGGATGGTTGAAAATATGTTCTCAAAATTTTAGTTTAAGTTGTTTGCAAAATTCGTTCAATAAACAGGTTCTATATTTTGACTGCAACTGTCATGGAATGTGATTCCTTCTCTTCATTAGTGCCACTCCCTTGAAAACTATCACTTTATGGGGCCATGCACAAACCTGTATTAATACTTGTGTGCACATTAAAATTTTTTTTGTACAATGTACAATTCTCATGACAGTGGAATAGGTTATTCTTAGCCAGTCTACTGCAGTAATTGCAGTGGAAAATGTAGTTACCATCCATTCATGCATAGGGAAAAATTCCTTTGAATACCGTGAAACCGTATAATTATGAAAAATACCGTGATATAGAATCTTGGTCATGCCACCCAGCACTAGTAGTCAGTATCTAGTTTTAAAGGTCAAATGTTCAAGAACTGCCCACAGCCACAGCGAATTTATAAATCAGGTAGAAAGATCAGCATGTATGTCACACTTTAACAAACACCCTCCAAACATGGGACGTACATTACTTGTTAGTATGTAAACATATCCAAATAAATATACACTTACCACTTGACTAATGTCATAACCCCATGGCAAAAATAACACTCCTGTGTTGTATTTCTCCCAGTGTGAAAGGATAAAAGAAAACAGAACAACCCACAGAATGAAATAGAGGGTACGGACACCCACGCCAGTTTCTCCTCTTCCAAAGATAGAGTAGACTGTCACAACAAAGAATATGCAGGCCCAGCTGTCTAGCCCATGATCAAATAATTCACCCAATGGTGTGCTGGAATTTGTCCTTCGAGCTTGTTTTCCATCAACACCATCTATAAGACATTACAAAAATTACAAATAGGTAGAGATGTAAGTGTCCAAGATAAAAATTGTTTTTTAAATGTTGCTCTTGATGACAATCTTAAAAATGTATGTTTAACTGACATAATCCATAATCAAAAAACTTCAAATAAAAAAAATATATTGGATTTAGAAATTGATGAGGTGGAGATGTTTGCATGCAACAGGACTACTTAAACCACTGCTTTTAGTCTTTGTCTCCTGCATGTATATACATTTGTTCAGAGCACCTTGCTTTTTCAGAAAGACTGAGAATTGTGCTTAAAAGGGTGTATATTCCACATGAGTGTGGCTAATACTCAAATGGAAAAGACAGTGATCGGCTTAAAATTGTCAAAGAACTTACCATATCTGAATCAGAAAGATTTAATGCAGTTCTAAGGTAGTTATGGATTGTTCAAATCATATCTTAGGATATTCATAAGCATATGATACCAGCAAACTAGGTCAAATGTAAAAGACATTTGGTTAACATAGATGCGCACAGACTTATTTTCACTGGGTGGCAAGTTAAACTCTGAGTTTTAGAATGATAGGATCAAAAGTTGGACATGTTTTGAGATTATCTAGATGCAAGACTCTGCTAAGAATAAATTAATTCAATACAGTCTAAGAATTGTTCCTGCTTTTTAAAGAATGGAGAGAATATGTAGTTTAGACAAAACACAAGCACAATACCGCATTAAGTGATTAATGACTGTGTATAGAGTATTAGAATGCTTTATGCCTGCTCCGTATGTACTGATGCAAACATAAATGTCAGAAGAGCAAACCTGACAAAGTGATTTACTTATAAAAAGCAAATTTAAAAAGTGTGTTGTTACAAAAGCAAATTTAGTTTGTTTAGATGGAAATATCCATATTATTCTTAGCATTTACTGATTCATGTAGCAATAATGTAATACTTTAATTTGTATTTTTAAGATTGATAACCAATATTTCTTTTTCAGCCACTGAACAGGAAAATGTCAATGATGATTATTGACGATAATGTCTTCAATAAAGTGTCATTACATAAAATGGTTTTACTTAAAATAGAAATGTAAAAGAAATAATTTTTAAAAATCCATACTAACCTAAAGTATAGGCAATGAAATTCAGCAAACCAGCTGCAATCCACACCCAACTTGGCACATGTACATGGCCTGGTGCTTTTGGAAAAAGTGATAAATTAGATTAACAAGGTACATAAAAGTACAATCTAAATGCAGAATTTGTTAAAACAGAATTTAAACAACATGAACACTCTAAATATTTATATTTGTTTTTGCATAAAACAGAAAAAAGACAAATTTCCAAGGTTAGATTTTTAATAACACCAATTATACTATAAACACAAGCATGAGGCAAAAGGATCATATTATACAGTTAGGTCCATAAATATTTGGACAGAGACAACTTTTTTCTAATTTTGGTTCTGTACATTACCACAATGAATTTTAAATGTAACAACTCAGATGCAGTTGAAGTGCAGACTTTCAGCTTTAATTCAGTGGGTTGAACAAAAAGTGGGTTGAATCCGAGTTGTTTCATTAAAATTCATTGTGGTAATGTACAGAACCAAAATTAGAAAAAGGTTGTCTCTGTCCAAATATTTATGGACCCAACTGTAAATTTAATGGTCTGCAAGGGGTTGTTTCATACTTCCCTTATGCCTTGTCACTGCACTTTATCATTTTGCTTTAAATTGTACTTTTGTTTTGTTACAGACAGACAGACATAGTGCCCTCCATAATGGTTGGGACAAACACATCTTTCATTGATTTACACATCTGCTCCACAGTTTAAAATTACAAATTAAACAATTCAGACACAATTAAAGTGCACGTTGCAAACTGTCATTTAGGGGTATTTACATGCAGAAATTACACTTTTTCGACATAGTCTCCCCATTTCAGGGCAACATAAGGTTTGGAACATTTGACAATACAGTCATTGGTGATTACTCAGGTGTGTTTCATTGCTTCATTAGTGCAGGTACAAGATACCTAGGCTTGCTTCTACCTACAGACTACCTTTGAAGTCTGTAGTTGCCACTCTTCAAAATGAAAACAACAACTGTGCCAATAAAGTCAAAGAAACCATTATGAAACTGAAAACAAAGATAAAACTACTTGAGACAGTGGTACAACCTTAGGATTACCTAAAACAACTGTCTGCAATATCATTAAGATGAAAGAATGCACTGGTAAACTCAGTAAATCGCATATAGGGACTGGTAGGCCAAAGCTCTGAACTGCTGATGACAAACAAGTCCTCACTATTGTAAAAAAACAAAAAAAACAAAAAGGAAAGGCCCCAAAGGCATCTCCGACAGATCAGAAACAGTCTTCAGGACACAGATGTACTGTAGATGTGTCAGAGACTACTATCCACAGAAGACTTAATGAAGAGAAATACAGATGCCACATTGCAAGATGCAAAACACTACTGGTTCCGCCAGAAAATAGATGGCATCACGAGGAAGGAAAATTATGTAGATATGCTGCAGCAACATCTCAAGAGTTCAGCAAGAAACTTGAAGCTCAGATCTTTCAAATAGACAATGACCACAACATTCCCTCCAGAGTTGTTGTCCTTAACCCATTTTGCAACAAAATCATAGTATTGGAGTGGCCATCGCAAAGCACTGACCTCAGTTCAATTGAAAATTTGTGGGCAAAACTGAAAAAGCATGTGTGAGCAACAAGGCCTACTGAAGAACCTGTCTCAGTTAAACCAGTTCTGTCTGGAGGAATGGACCAAAATTCCAGCAATTTAATGTAAGAAGCTTGTGGAATCCTACCCAAAATGTTTGGCTCAAGTTAAACAATTTAAACGCAGTGCTACCAAATATTAAGAAAGTTTATGTAAATTTGTGACCCACTGGAATTGTGATATAGTCAATGAAAAGTGAAATACTATGTCTGTGAACATTGTTGGAAAAATTAATTTTGTCCTGTACAAAGTAGAAGTTTGTGAGGGGTTATAAAGTGAGTTTAAAAGAATTCACCAAGTTTATGTAAACTTCTTACTTCAACTGTATATACACACAGACACACATTCATACAATGCAATAATAAAACAGATGAACTGTTGTATGGGTAAATATAAAATAAAAATAAATGACTCAAAAATAAACATTTTATTTCCATTTCCTAGGCTCAAACGAGCAACACAAGTGCTACCTGTTAGGCAATATATATGAAATGTCTCTCACAAAACTAAATGCAAATGGTGAGATTTACAATTATAAATATCTTTACAACAGTAAATGATTTACTAACTTTCATGTGAAAGATCAAATTCCAAATTTCAGATTATAAAACATTAATTTCACAATGCTCTACTTACCTGAGGCATAAAAGTCACTGTCAAAGGCAGCCAACATTAGAAAATTAAGAACAAGAAACATAAACCCTGTGAAAGTGATAAGGTTTGGTGCTAGCCATGTGGGTAAAATCTATGGGTTAAAAAGAAAAAAAAAAGAAAGTTACTAAATATTCAATATAATTAATTTTTTAAATAAGGCTAGTCAACAAAACTTTCCGGAACACTTATATACTTAATTTGAATCCCAAACGAAAAGGATGTAAAAGTAGGGGATCAAAAGTCACGTTCATGTTGGCAGTGTGCAGGCACCATTGAAAATTTACTCAAAATGCTTTTTAAATAAACTATACACACATGGTGATACATAAATCATAGAATGTACTGGTTAAACCTTATTTGCAGCAACACAGTGAATCCTGGTGATTTTTAAGATTAAGACTAGAAAATTCTAATAGGAATTTGAAAGTAATTAAGATGAAAAATTCTGATAATTGGTAGCAAAGAAAAAAAGTGATGTAATTGAACAGATGAACAAATACACCCGCTGAGGAAATCACTGGGATATACTATAATAATACAGGGAAGAGCCTCCTTTTACTCTCAAAACAGCCTCATTATCTTTATAGCATGGATTTCACAGGATACTGGAAACATTCCTTTGAGATTCTGATCCATGTTAAAATGATTGCAACATGCAATTCCTGCAGATTTCTCAGATTGACATTCATGCTGCTAATCTCCCATTCTACCACATCACAAAGGTGCTCTATCAGATTCAGATCTGGTGAATGGGAAGGCCACTGAAGTACACTCAATGCCATGTTCATGAAACCAAATTGAGACAACTTATGTTTTGTGGCATAGTGCATTATCATGCTGGAAATAGACATTAGAAAATTAATTAGTAAATGGTGGCCACAAAGGGATGCATATGGTCACCAACAATACTCAAATAGGCTGTGGCATTCAAGGTATTAACAGACCTAAAATGTACCACAAAAAATGTCCTCACCATTACACCACCAGCAGCATCAATCTAGACTACTGACACAAGGCAGATTGGGTGCACAGATTCATACTGTTGTTGCCAAATTCTGACCCTACAATCTGCTTGAGCAGCAAAACTGAGATTCATCAGACCAGACTACATTTCTCCAGTCTTCAACTCTCCAGTTTTACTGAGCCTGTGCTCAGTGCAGCCTAGGCTTTTGTTCTTAGCTGACAGGAGAGAAACCAGACACGGTGTTCAGCTGTTATAGCCCATCCACCTTAAGATTCAATGTGTTGGGCTTTTGAGATTCTTTTTCTGCCCACCACAGTTGTATAAAGTGGTTATCAGAGTTGCTGCAGCCTTTGTGTCAGCTTGAACCAGTCTAGCCATTTTTTTCTGAACTCTCTCATCAACAAGACATTATCTTCTACAGAATTGTAGAAAATCACAGGAGATCAGCATTTACAAAAATCCTCAAACAAGCTCATCTGGCACCACCATTCATGACATGATCAAAATTGCAGAATCACATTTGATGTTTTATATGAACATTAGCTGAAGCTCCTGTCCTGTATCTGCATGACTTTATATGCAATAATATCATACTTTAAAGCACTACATTTACATCCACAATTATACTTTTGGATAGGATAACATGCATCAGACAAAATATGAACTAAACAATATGTATACTTCATCAAAACATTCTGCAAGAAGCATTATTTTTCTTTGCATGGATATACCCAACAGCTGTTCAGAGTATGCTGCATTTTCAGAGATATTGTATATGGTACTCATATGGGCACTTAACAGTACAGGTAGATATAGCACAGATTTGAAAAGGTATGCAAGTATGCATTTATGTATTTGCAATGGAGTACAGATTTACAAATGGCACTTTCTATACTGTTTCTTAAAATGAAACACATACAGATCTCTACAGTGAGGGATTTATAGTACCACCTGGTCAAAATCGTGGATGAGGTTAGATAGATAGAAAGATGTTAGGAGGGATCATGAGATTGCTTGACTAATGGATCTGAGAAGCAGAAGTTTTACATGCATTTTTGGGGGCACTGACAGTAAGGAGGAAGCTAAACCTTTGAAGAAGTCTTTCAATTAGCATGCCAGTTTATACCCTCCATACTCTTGAGTTTATAAACTCTTGATTAATAAAGAAGAATAAGCTTGTGAGAACATCCAAGAAAGTAAGTGCCCCTGCTTAGGGTGGGTGGGTTCAAATGACATGACAGAGAGTGGAGCTCAACAAATTCCAAGTAGCTCAGGGTAGACTCCAGATGAAGAGGTCAGTTGAACTTGTTTGAACATGAGGTGAAAATGCCAAATGGCTAATTCCAGTTCAAAAGTATTATGGCTGCGGTGGGCTGGCGCCTGCCCAGGGTCTGTTTCCTGTCCTCGCCCTGTGTTGGCTGGGATTGGCTCCAGCAGACCCCCGTGACCCTGTAGTTCGGGTATAGCGGGTTGGATGATGGATGGATGAAAATATTATGGCCATGACTCTTTAAGCAATAAGGTGCTATAAGCTGGAAAACTCATTGTCTTGCTACAGTAACATAACAAAAAAAAAAAAGCTTAAAAACTCACTATGTTCTTTAAAACAGAAAATTACCCAAAGAGACAAATAAAAACATTTTTTCCTGTAGGTAAAATATCATGAAGAACTAACATAAGAATTAATAGTAGTATGCGCATCGCTTTTACTACTGCATAACCTAGGCTAAAGATTTGGTTTATGATTATTTGGTTCTGTTTGTAATGAGTGACAAAATGCATTAGTAACTTTAGTTTTTTTAAATCTCATTAGTGGCTAATAAATTCTCAAACAAAAAGGAAATTCTGTTTTTTGTCTACATATTAATTAGATTTTTTGTAGATATTTTACTGCTGCTTGTGCTGTAATTGCTTTTGGAATTACACTCTAAAATGAACTTTAAGCTTTACAAAATGCTTTGCTATACTGCTCCCTAAAAGTAGTAATAATGTAACATAAAGCAATATTATTACTTACCTTAACAAAAGAATTCCAAAATGGATGCATAACATAAATGGATAAAGGGTTGGAATCAACTGCACTGTACTGAAACAGAAAGGACACCAAATTAGTAATAATTTCATTACACTCATTTTTATAACTATTAAGTTGCTTTTAAAATACATATCCATCAAACAAGCAGTAATTTATATTTAAAACTTAGCCTTTTTCATTCCATATACCATCAAAATAAATGTAGTCAATACAACTACTGTATGATGATGGTATACTTACATATCAGAAGTAAAATTGATCATTGTAAACTTTTCATGTAGGATGTTTTATAATTTTCAATGTAACAAAAAGAATTCAAATGCAAATCAACAGTGTTTATACTTCCAGCAATAATAGAGCATTACTTCCAGTAACAAAGTTAAAAAAAATCACTATCATCAGTACATCACTAACAAAAAAAACACATCATGTAGACAATCTACAACATCTAAGTGCTGGCCCTGCTTTGCAAAGTTTAACTAGGAAACAGCAAAGTAAATACTTCATTAATATTAGTTGTATTCTGGATGTTTGAGCAAAAGATTTACGTGCTAGTGCAAAGACTGATCTTGAGCCTAATTAGCTGCTTAGAAAATATAAAATAATCAAGTCAAGTCAAGTTGGGAAGCATGCACTGGTACAGTCGTTACCACACCACTACGGCAAAACAACTCGGGATCCCGGTTTACAACCCCCCCAAGCGAATCGTGGTCCAGTCCCACCCTCCGGAAATGACCATCTATCTACGCCCAGCCAGGTGTTCACGTGGAAGACCCCTTGGCCTGGTCTAGCCAATAGGGTCCCCAACAATGAGATCTTATAGGCGAGGATCACCCCTCCCGAGGGAAAGCAGCCACCACGGCTGTAGTGCTGTAACTGGCGCTCCCTTACAATGCAGATGCGTGCCTCATTGGGACTCCGCGAGCAACCCGCTGATTCGACACAAAGTCAAACCAACAGTACCAAAGTTTTCGAGGAGAAACACAGTACCAAGGATCCCAGTCTTAGGTCTTAGGTCACTGGATAAGCGATACATGTCTAAGCAACATATAGCAAGGCAGGAAGCACCAGGACTCTAGACGGACCTTAGATCCTTTCCACAGATATAAGGGCGCCACACACGGCTTTCCAGCAACCTCATGACCCCCCATGCTCTCCCAATCCAGGTCTACTGATTTCACAGGAAGAGTCACCAGAGGCGTGAATGTCACTACCAAGGTAAGTAAACCTCTCAACAAGGTCAACACACTCTTGGCAAATAGACACACTGCTGATGGCTGTGCCAAAGGGTCAAGTATTAAAGCCTGGATCTTGGTTTTTTATCCAGGACACTCCTGAAGCAGACACTCCAGTCTCTCGGCCCGATCAGAGCCTCCATTAACTCCACGAAGATCACAACAACGTCAGCAAAGTCAAGATCCATTAATCTTTCTTCACCAACAGATGCCCCACAGCCAAGCTGGACAGCACAACCTTGCCCAACACCCAGTCCATATAGCCATTGAACAGAGTAGGAGCAACAACACACCCTAGCCGAACCCCAGAATCAACTGGGAAAAATGCAGAGGTCCTGCCTCCACTCTGCACAGCACTCACAGTACTTACCAGTGTACAGGCCAGCCATGATACCCAGCAACCTTGAGGATCCCATGAACCCCTGGGGATGTCCCACAGAATCAGCTCCAGCCAGCTGAGAGTGAGGCAGCTTTGCAAAAATGCGACCGAGAGCTGCAAAAACTCTGCCAATATTAAGCATTTCGCTCTTTGAAACCCTCGAACCAGAATACAGTTGATGGTAGACTTCTTAGGTGTAAAACCAGACTGGCAGGTGAGCAAGTGATCCTAGATCCTATGGAGGATGACCTAGCAAGGACCTTAACGGCACAGAGAGAGCAGTGTTATCTCCCTGTAGTTACTGCAATCCGAAGGCGATCACCCTTCCTTTCCAGATAGGGACAAGTAGTCCCATTTTCCAGTCAGTTGGGATGATACAGTCTCCCAAATGGAAGCAAAGATTGCTTGCAATGCCAGGACGACAGCCTTACCACCAGCCTGGAGAAGTTCACCCCGGATACCACAGATCCCTGCAGCCTTTCCCCCTCAGCTGGTTCACCACCTGTGCAATCTCAGGTGGTGGGTGGTTCACAGCTAATTGGCGGATCAGCCCCTCCAAGGACCATGGACCCAGAGATATCAGTGTCCTAGCGGAGGATCAACTTTGAACAACTGCTCCAAGTAGCCAGCCCAGTGGGTCACAACTGCAGTGTCATCAGTAGGACTGTTCCATCAGCTGCCCTGACTGCAACTCTCCGAGGGCAGATTCAGATGTGCATAATGCTTTGATTCCTCTGTAAGTAGGATGTGGGTGCAGCTAGGCAACAGATGGTGTCACTTGCTCACAGATTCCTCCTAATAAACACCTCTTTATCTGCCCTTGGAGCCTTAGCAGCCATCCTTCTCAGTTCCCGTACAGATGAGTTGCCCACTAAGCGATGCGTTCGCGACTCCTCGATGATCAGGTGCCTTGCAAGACGAACCACCTCCTTCTGGGAACAACAGTAACACCAACATAACCCTCAGCAACCTTCAGGTCTTGTCATGGAAGGTCTCCCCATCCATTAGGATGGCAGTTGTACCCAAATCGAAAAGTTTACCACCATACAAAACTGCGTGCAAACTCATGAGAAACAGCGGGTCTTGAGTCCGACCAAGTCCAGACTCATTTTCTAGCAGGTGGTAACCTACAGGACCTAAGCTGGATCCTAAAGGTACTTAACCAACAAGTCTGTGGTCAGAATTCACAAACTGGGCGCTACTGGCAGACCCTGCAGTTTTGCAAAAGGCCTCCAGTGTCTGCCCACGAGAGCATGTGATGATCGATCTCCTTCACACGCACCATCGTGTTGGTGGAGTTCAAAGATGCGGTTCAGGGTGCTGGAACCAGGAGCCAGCGATGCAGCCCTTGACCTTTGCAAAGTCAAGGTGTAGCAGATGGCTTTTCTGATGTCGATGTCACTCCCTTTCAACAAAGCGTATTGGCGGTGCTCAGACTACTGCACTCCTAGGTGCCTTGTCTGTTGTCTCGAGAATGTAGCTCGACCGCGGATTGATGATGTCACCGGCGAGGGGACATTTTGGTCCCACAGTTTAAACCGATTGGTTGATGTCACAAGGTGACACTCCTCTGGTCATAAAATAAATGACTGCACAATATTCTCCTTCATATGACAACAGTACAGGCATGTACCAAAATTACATTAAGCGAAAAGTACTGTACAGCAATATTATGTTACTATTTGTTGTCAAAGGTAAGAAAGATGAAATCATAATTAAAGTATGCGACAAGTTATCGGTGCATTGCTTGGTTTTTCTAGTACAAGGCAGCAGACTACATCAAGCCAGTGCTGCGGGGGGTGGCTAAACGCGCGGGTAGCATATGTTAGTTAGTGATATCACAGTATATTTGTATTTGATACCAATACTGGTCAAATTTTGATACTAGATATATTTCAATACCATGGCAAATACAAAATCCCATTCAATAGCTTTATTAAAGGAACTCCATTATTGTGTGAACAATGCAGTATAAAATATATAAATACTAACAGTAACAACAGCTTTATAAATACTGATAGGTCATATCAAAACTTACCCAAATACCACTTAAGTAAACAAGTAATGACATTCATAAATATCAAAATACAATGCAGGAATGTGTGGAAGAGGTGGGAATTCCCAGTGCAACAACAAATGGCATGATTTCAGCATATATGGTTCATAAGAATGATATAACTTCCAGATTAGTATGAGCACATTCTAAATTTACTCTGACATTTTCTGTTCAGTAACAAAATACTTAAAATACATACTAAAATAAAAAAAAATTATTATTATTATATAACTAATACTGTTAAGTTATTGAATTACATTTTTAAACAAAAGTGTGGTGCAGTGGTTAGGTTTGAAATTGAAGTAGCAGTGTCATGGGGTTCGTCACATTACACAGAGCACTGTGTGACCCAGAGTAAAGTCACTTGACCTGCCTGTGCTCAATTGGAAAACCAAAAAATGTAACCAATTGTATCATAAATGTAATTCATTTTGGAGTAAAGTGTTAACCAAATAATTAAATGTAAATGTTTTAAAAGACATTTTGTAGCTCTGTTAAGTTTGTAACATTTACTTTTTAAAAATGCTATCTATACTTTAATAAAAGGCAAAAGCCCTCACTGACTGACTCCTCCCACTCACTCACTAACTCATCACTAATTCTCCAACTTCCGTGTA
Organism: Polypterus senegalus; assembly: GCF_016835505.1. NCBI lineage: Eukaryota > Metazoa > Chordata > Cladistia > Polypteriformes > Polypteridae > Polypterus > Polypterus senegalus. The sequence continues at coordinate 16,309 of NW_024377424.1, forward strand.
GGTAGAAAACCTTAGAATTTGGCGGACTTATTCCTTGCAGCCGCACAAGTTAAAGCAGGTTGCATTCGAGGAATTCTACGTAGCGGTCGATATGATTGATGAAAGCATCCGCCATGTTGAACTTTCTTGGCTTATGAAAGCTATCTTCCGCGAAATTTGGTAGAGCAGGCTTCCCTGCACTAGCGAAACCGATGTACTTATTTCGATGGTATGATGCCACTGTCGTATATGTGCTTTTACAAGCGTGCTAATTCTCAACTTCCGTGTAGGTATTAAAGGCTGAAAATTGGCAGGCCCATTCCTTACACAGCTTATTTACAAGAAAGTTAAGCAAGGTTTCATTTGAAATTCTCACGCGCAACAGTCCAACAGATCCATATATTGAACCTTCTTATTGCATTTAATCTTCCACGAAAATTGGTAGGCGGCTTCCCTCGCTAACCCGAAACCAATGTACATACTTGACCCCGATTGGTATGATGCCACTGTCAGCCGCCGTAATGAACTTTCCAAGCGTTACTAATTCTCCAACTTCCGTGTAGGTAGAAGGCTGAAATTTGGCGGCTCATTCATACAGCTTACTTACAAAAGTTAAAGCAGGTTTCATTTGAAATTCTATGCGTAATGGTCATAGCGGTCCGGCAGCGTCTGCCATGTTGAACTGCATTTATGGCCCCATCTTCGGGGAATTTGGTAGAAGCTTCCCTGCACTAACCACTAAAACCAATGTCGTACTTATTTGGTGGTGGCATTTTTGTTGGCCATCGCGTGAACTTTCAACAGTCTCTTTGTTACTTATAGGCCCATCTTTAGAAATTTGGGTACGGGTTCCCCGCGCTTGAATCCTACTACGTACATATATACATCCACAGCCTGCAGCTCATTACCGTGTGAGGTGGCGTTGAGTCCCCCATCCCAAGCGCCTCCCGCGTTGTTAACTGCCTGCCTATATAAGACAGTCCGTCACTCCTGTCTCTACATTTCCACTTGCTTGCATACGGAGTTCCGCGTCTCACGATAACTACAGCCTTTTGTTTAATCCACGGCTTCTCGGCTGTTTTATTGTATTTTATTACAATTATAGTTGTGTATAGGTATTTTAGACTTACTTTACATTTCTCAGGTACCCATTTCCTTTATCATTTCTTATTACCATGTCTGCTCCCGGAAATTGATCACTGCTCCGATCAAGAACTGTCACTTACCGGAGTGGTTTCCATGCCGGAGATGGCACCTACCTTTTCCATTATACTTTATTTTTGCCATTTACGCGGCCATATCAGGCTCACTCTTGATATCCGGAGAAACGTATGTCTTATGTATTGAATGACTGGGACAGGTTCAAGACGGACTGATATTGATTACAGGAACAATTATACTACAGGAGCACTAGAAAGTGAAAATGCTTAAGCCCTTCACCTATGAGTTTCTGCATGTGTGAGTTGATGGCTGCTGCTGAATTGTTGGAGGTTACAGCCAAACTTTCAAGTGTACCGAAATGGCCAAATATTTTACACCTTTCCCACAGCCATGTCGCTTTTTAAACATCTTAGATTCTGGGCTGTGGACGCTTTGATGTTTATGAATGTTTAAACTCTCAAAAGCTGGATGTGATTTTATGATGAAACGGTTGTGTGCATAAAACTGACAGATGCGAAGATATGCTTTAACACAACAAATTGCAAATACTGTCATAATTGAAACAAACCATGAAACTGAAACCGATTAAAGGTAAGCTCAAGCGCACAGCTTGGTCATGTTACAACGGGCGAACTGACAACATGGTATAAAGGGTCGCAAATAATTGTTGGCATATTTTCGTCAAGGTTTAAAAAGGTTTAATTTTGCTTCTTAAGAAAATTTTAATGCGTACTTGCTGCTGCGAGAAGCGCGAATTATTTGCTAATGACATATAATTAGCTAGTTTAAAAATATTACTAAGAGAAAACAGACTGATACAGCACATTGCCACACCCACACAATGAACCACCTCAGGATCCCAGAGCTGAATTTAAGCGCCAGCCGTTCAACAGGTGATACCTCAGCTACACCGGTTCAAATGGGAATGAAACAATGTGAGGGTTTTACCTTTTACAGTGGTTGGGTACCCACATTCCTTTGTACTTGTGAGATTAATTTAAATTTCAAATGTCAGAAACTCACATGGTCTTTTCATTTTTCTAAATGTGTCCTGACTTTAAACTTCCTGTGTGGAACCAAACTTGCGGTTTGCATGAATCCTTTCTTTCAGAGGTCCTGGTAACACTAGAATCCTAAAACCTATGAAAAACTCTGCAATTCCAGGCCATCTTAAATTACTTCATACGCTATTCATTGGCGTCTTGCGACTTTCGCAAATGTTTTGAAATTCAACTAGAGTAGCATACGGCCTGCTATCCCATCCACCACTTAGGGCTGGATTCAATTGCAAAATTTCTCAGAGCTGTGTTTATCTGGGTGAGGCTGAAGTGCCACGGGAGTTGTATAGGGTAAATAATATATTATTAATTGGAATACACACATTTCATCGTGTTTCATGTCTACAACTTGATCTGGTGGCAATGTGGGATGCCGAAATGGGAGTAAGAACTGCTGAACATATACAATACATAAAACAAACTTTTTTCCATGTTATACTGTAATGAAGGTAATAAGTTGGCAAAGAAGGCTTTAGTCTAAATATCAGTAAATATGTGCACACATTTACTCAAGAATATAACCAAAGGAAAAAAAATTCAATTTACATGTTATTTGTCAATGAGTTAAAACCAAGCTCAATGTCAGCGACAGAGTTGGTATGTATTCTTGGATGGTGCAGAGGTAGAACTGCAACCATTTAACAAAAGTTCCAGTTCAGATCTGATGACAGTTCCGCATTTAAGTAGTGAGCTGCTATTATTATTTAATATAATAATAAAACACATTTGATTTGAGTCTGTAACGCTCCTGCATGAAATTTAGCTCTATTTAAATGTAAGGGTATATTATTATTATTAACTGCTAATTTGCTTGCTGTAAACAGAAGTGTAGAAAATTAATAACTTCTGGTTAACACATCAAATCTACACATTTCTTGATAAGCTTGGTTCATATGTCAAACACACTACTTCTTAATTGTTCTTCAGCTGACCAATATCATCCAGCCCTCGTACTAACTGAAAAACTGAAAAGTATAGAGATGTTACCCATTTATTAAATTATGGATTTAGGACTTACTTTTTAAATCATTCATAGAATAATTGAAGAAGTACTGGACAATGACAGATAAGACAGATAGATACTTTATTAATCGGGGATTAATCACACAAAGGACCTATTAAATTCATTGTTGACTTTTTAACTTATGTGTTAGGTACGGCTAGCTATGCAAGTCGGCTCTACAGTAAGGCTGACCCTTTTCCAGGGCTTGGCCAAATAATGCAACAAGGAATAGCACAGGATTACACCTGGCACTGAATCCAGGCGCGGTGGAGTTTAAAGATGTTTCTGTATTTTTTTTTATATCACTCTTGGACATAAAAAGATTGTTTCTGTACACCTGAAATTGTACAAAGTCTACATTCTATGATGACATAGAAAAAAATTGTATTTACTAACAATAATAGTGAAAGCACCAGTAGTCAACTTTGGCTTTTCAGAAAATGAAAATATGAAATAATGAAATAAAAACAAAATACGATACCATTATGGACATAAAATAATAAACTTATATAGATATAAGTTAAATAGATATAGACAACACTGACTATAAAATGTGTCAATCAAATCCATTTCAGGCATAAGCAAAATTGATCCTGGAGGTCACTGCCAAATGGTTGAAAGTAACATATAAGTTAAGGCGGCTGTTAGGCCTTTTGAACATACCATCAAATATTATTGTAATCCTAGAATTAAATATTTAGTCATCTTGTTCAAATCCTAGTAGTGATAGGATTAATCAAACATTTGCATGCATGGCTGTGGACTGACAAGTAAACACTTTTTATTGTAATGATTAATCAGGAGCATTTAAATTTGAATTTAAAACATGCTGGATAATAAATTATCTTAAACCTTTTCTACCAACTTTTCTGTCATTATCTAAAATTGTTTCCCTAGCTACTGTACAAATAGAGACATTTATTTCCCCTTCTGCTTTATCCTGTTTTTAATTTTATAATACATTTGCTGCATAATACACAATAATAGTTTCTTACTTACTACTTCATGGTCAGACTATAGAGGAAATCCAAGGAAAGAGTCAGTATTAACAACATGTATAAAGTTCAGTTAAAATTAAATAACATAGAAAACACACCTCACCCATTGCCAACTTATAGCCATTAACCAGCTAAAGGTTATTTGGCTCAACGAAATGCTTTCTACCAGTTATCCTCATTAATATTATTTAATTTGATATCCTTATTATTTATGCTAATACTGTGATAAAATGCAACTTTAAACCCTCATAAAATAAATTAATCAAAATAGAGACATATAACAAAAGGGAAATCTGATATTAAAAACATTACAGCTTCAGGTGTGTTATTGCAAAAAACAACACCTTTTGTTAATCTATGTATACTACATACAGTATTATTTGACTTTTTAAAAATTAAAAGCACCAAATACTATTTCTAGTAAGAGCACAACTCATACTGAAGTTGAAAGAAAACTGAAATGCACATCCAGCAAATAAAACAAAATAGGCATGTGGTAAAAAATTGCTGGCACTTTTATATTTTTATAATTCAAAGCACAATACAAACCTAAGTCAATGCATTGGATACGGTTATATATATATATATATAACATATATATATATATATATATATATATATATATATATATATATATATATATATATATACTATATATATATATACTATATATATATATAATTAAGCATGTATAAAGCAAGACATAAGTAAAAGCACAGATGCTTTGACACTTTAAGCAAAAGTAGTCACAACATGAGTAAAATTTGAGATCTGGTAACACACTAATGTACAGTATACCAAAACAAAGACTTCTAATTTGAGGGAAGCAGACTTTATGGGGATGAGAAAGTATGCAGAAAAACAAGAAAAAAAACAGAATGGGAGAATAAAAACTCTGCCACTATAAATGAGAGATGGTGTCACTTCAGAAACTTTCTGATCCAGGCCTAGAACCAAATAAAAAAAATAATAAACAGACCAAAATGGATAAATAAAGGTATTATTTAAAAATTACAACTTTAAAAGATCACTGTACATGAAGATTAAAACAGTCAAGTTATTCTGACTTGGGCGACACACTATAACAAAGAGATCAAAATTTCATTTGAAAGATCCTAGTACTATTTGAAAGATCAAAAGAAACAAAATTACTTGTTAAAACAAAGAGACAAAGTATTTTTCAGTACTACTACAATAAAAAGTGTTAAATAAATTTAAGGAATACCGTATACTCAAAATGTTTATTTTTATAGGATTTGCTTAGCCTATGCCAACTTGCAGTGATGGCCAAGATTTTTTTTTTCTCTCTCGCGTTTATTGGAGAAAGAGGTATACGACAAAGATTCTGATAGAATGGGGACACAACAATCACCAATGCTGGACTAATGATAAATGATGTAAATAACATCCATGGCAAAAAGAAAAGAAAGAAAATATTCTCATGGAACTTGTGTCTCATAATCCGCGTCTGTTATCCAATTGTATACCCAAATGTGCAAAATGCATGCATTTATTGCTAAAATACTATTAATACTTCGGAACTCAGTGTACAACAAACAGGAAAGGCACATTCTCATAATACTGTGCTTTTAAATTAAAAGACCCGCCCTATTCCCCGACACATTGAATTGAAGACAGGACTCTTGACCAAAAACACAATCGGTCACGAAAAGGGATCTGGGTTATTTGATTTACCAGAAGAATCAATTTAACAATATTTTTAAAACAATGCGTACAATTTTTAAACATTTAAGTATACGGTTGGATGACTTGACATGGATTATGCAGCATATGAGTAATGTGAAATTTTTCGTGACTTTGATAATATTTGCTGTTGTAAGTGTTAGACAGTCTGTTGGCACGTTCAGCGTGCGCACAGAGATTCAATTTTTTCTCTGCCATAACTACAAACTACATGGTGTTGGTGACATTTTAAAAATATTTTTTGGGAGGAGTATTGCTTTAAATCTAGCATGGAAGCAATGAGTCTGCAGAAGTTGTTTTAAAGCAAAATATCACCAACATACGTGATACTTTGTCAAGTGTTACATTCTAGGGATTTTTTATTTGGCAAGTTCAAGCTTCAGAAATGAAACATAACTTCCATCCATGCAGATATTATACCTAAACTTAAATATCCATTAAAATGGCAAATAAGTCCTTTCATTCAAAATGGCGAATGTCGCCACAACATCAAAGAGGCAGGGTTCAGTATAGACTACATTAAAGATGTGGCATAAATTTGAAATTACCATTTACCTTTGAAATAATGATGGAAAAAGACAGCATTTTGGCGGCAGTAATTTAAGTTTTATTAATGGTCACACTGTACAGCAGAAATTAAATTTTCACAGGAAAACCACTTACAACTGCACCTTTTCTTAAATTCATAGCTTCTGAGGTTTGGGAGGGGTGTCACTGGTTGGTTTTAAGCTCATTTTATATATTTCATTCATACCAAATGTGGTGATTATATCTACAGTAGGTTATTAACAAAGCTGAGGTTCATTTTGTTGGCGAAAACATCGCATATCGCATGGCCGGTACATTTCATATGCTTTAGGACCTCAAAAGCTAGCTAATTAATTGTCTGGAAACAAAACTGACCTTAGTAATGCTTTATGTCCAGGCTGGTTAAATATGTCATTAATTATATCATCATTCATTGAAAAAAGCTGTAAGCTTAATAGCTGCAAAAAACACTGTTTTTAAAATTATATGTTATTCAACTGTCTCCCACTTAAATAGGTGTCATTATTCCTATATGTATTGTATAATTAAACCTGTGCAGTTTTAACCAGAGAAGACTGCATGGGTACTTAATCAGGTCTTCAAAATCCTCAGTGGCTGTAATAAAGAAGATCATTAAAATTTAACAACTTAAGGGTGAATCCACATAAACAACGGGAAGTGCATTAAAACTAAGCCAGGAAGCACTTTTTAAGCAAAGAGTTAGGGAATATGGAACAGACTATCAAGACATGTAGCTGAAATAAAAAACTTCCAAAAGGAGTATCAAGAGTGAAATATTGGGACAACTTAGCTATTAGCTAAACAAATGAGATTCATGGACTGAATAACCTCTCATTTGTCAAATTTCTTCACGTTCATACATCTGAACTTCATTATTTAGACTCTTAAATTTCAGTTTCACATGTTTCAAAAGACCATATGAACTAAATAAATCCTTTTATCGGAAAGAATAATTATCATCAAAGAGAGAGAGCAAAAAAATCTCACTGGACTGTGAGGTAAGCAGTAATAAATAATACTTGTGTTTGTGTATTCACCCTGTAATATGTTGGAGCCCTATCCAGGGCTAAAACAACATAAGGCATTGATAAAAAACCAAACAAGCAAAGCTACATTTGTGGCATTTTATTGGGTTTTGAAGCCAAAATATTAATTAAAAACTTCAATAAGATGAATGCTGTAATATTTAACTCTCAGTTAAAACTCAATACAAGGGTCCTCAGGTTATAGCGTCTTGACATACAACGTTTAGAGTTTACAAGCTCCTCCCATAAAACTTAAAAAAGCTAAAGTCACTATACCCCACACTCACTTCGCCAGATGTTGTCTTAACCCACTTCTATTAGCAGATAGAACTGTACAGAATTTATTTGAAACAAATCAGTTTCTTCCTAGAGACAAATACATCCTCAGAGGTTTCTGCAGGAATACGCTGGAAACTCTAAAAAGGCCTTCTTAAAGAGGGACAGATTATTTCATATCTCTCCCACAGGGACAAATTAGGGAAACCAAGAAGTATCAGAGCTAAAAGTGAAATTACTAGAACTGGGTGAAGGCATGCCAGGCTTCCAAAAACAGGATCTCTACATAGAGGAAAAGGCAGGCTCTGCATTCAGAAATCAACTTCTTGACAACTAAAGGAAACTGAACAACTAATTTATAAATCAGACATCATTACTATGAACAGACAAAGCTAATAAGCTTTTAGCTCAACAAATCCACAAGCAAGAAGTTAAGCAATGCAATCCCAGTAATCACACCAACGCGACGGTGACAAGATCATTTGACCATAAAATATAATGCACACATTTAGAGACTACTATGAATCATATATTCTACTGAGTTTAAAAGAAGACAACACACAATCTAATGTATTTCTAGATAAATGACATATACCACAAATAGGTGCTTTTAGTGTGGAGAATGGATAAGCCTCTGGCTATCAGAATTACTAGATGCTATAAAGTCACTTTAAAAGTGAGGAAAGCAGCAGGTCCTGGTAAGCTACCCTGCAAATTTTAAAAGAAATCTTCCACTCAGCTAGCTCCCTCCTATTAGCAACATTTAGAAGCTAGAGACAATCAAATTCTTCTATAAACTTAGCCAAGCATTAATCACCGTTTTACTACTCTCCAAAAATCATAGCTACAAGGATGGAGAAAAGTGCTGCCTTCTGTAATATCACAAAATTAAACTGGATTTATCAAGGGTCGACACTTATCTTCCAATTCAGCGCCTGTCTAATGTGATATACTCACCAATAAGTCAAACACCCCAGAAATATTATCATTAGATGCAGAAAAAATATTTGACATGATTAACTGGAAATACCTTTTCACTACATTCACGGAAATTTGGGTTTGGCCCGAACATTTGTGCATGGATCAAACTGCACAATATGCCAATGTAAAGCTTCAGTTTGTATTAACAACATTTGTTCAGACTACTTCAAAGTAGAGCGTGGTACCAGCCAAAGGATGCCTTGTCACCACTGCTATTTACTGTCGCCACTGAACCACTGGCGGTTCCCTGTGAGAAATGCTGATCAGATAAATGGGATTTATCAGAGAAGGACTGGAACAGAAAATTTCTCTATATATGCAGATGATATGGTACTGTGTATATCGGGCCCTACAAAATTCTGTGCCGCAGTCTTAACAGCACGAATTTCCGAGGACTCTGGTCTCAAAATTAATCTGAATAAAAGTGTACTCTTTCAGTGAATTTTCAAGCATATAATATTAGACACTCTACCTTTTTATCACGGCAGATCGGTTTAAATACCTAGGGGTTAACATCACCAAGAAGTAAACAAAAGCTCTTTATCAACAAAAATTTCACCGTCTGTATGGAAAAAATTAAGCAAGACTTGCATAGATGGTCAGCCTTCATCTCACTCTAGCTGGAAAAATTAGCGTTGTTAAGATGAAAGTTCTTCCTAAGCTCCTTTTTATTTCAAAAAACATTCAATATACATCAAAAAATAATTTTTAAGCAGTGGAATTTAACAATAACAATTTATTTGGGACATCATGTATCAAGCGACCCTACAAGAGATAAAGCAGAGGTGACATGGCTCTACCTAACTTTCAGTTTTATTACTGGGTAGCAAACATACAAGATATATAAAAACCTGGACACAAGTAGATGAACATAACACAGACCTGGTCCGCAATAGAAGTAAAATCTGCAGTACTTCTTTTATATTCCCTACTTTAAGCCCCAATAAATCAACTTATAGGCAATATACTAATAGCAATTGTGCTTCACTCCTCCAGAATATATAGAACCTATGTAGAAAGAATTTCCAGATGGAAGACTTTTATGTGTTGCACCTCTGCAAGAAGGAACCACCTCTTTCAACCCTACGCCAAAAAACGCTATCCAGTTTTTTAATATCTGGAAGATTTGGGATTAAATTATAGAGATCTTTATATAGACAACATCTTTGCATCCTATGAACAATTACATTCAAATTTAGCTTTCACCTACACATTTCTTTCACTATCTTCAAATTAGGAACTTTGTTAAACAGAACCTGCAGAGTTTCCTCATCTTGCACCCTTATTATGCTGGAAAAAATATTGCTCAATTTGAAAGGGCTTAGACACCATCTCTGCAATATAGAAAATTATTTTACAATCCCTTCCTTTCAAAGATCCAAGAGGACAATGGGAAAAAAATCTCTTGATCAATATATCAGAGAAAAGGAGTGGAAAGTAGCAATGTAGAGACTTCAATCAGGCTCCATATGCACAAAGCATACAATTATTCAACTCAAAATTATATATCGAGAAAATCTGTCTCGCCTAAAACTGTCCAAAATGTTTCCAGGGCAAGATCCAACCTGCAAACACTGCAATCAAGTCCCAGCCTCACTTGATTTTTATGTTTTGGGCCTGCACAAATTAACATCATTTTGGATCAAAATTTTTAAGTGCCTTTCAGACAGCCTTGGTGTCACAATCCTCCTAACCCATTAACAGCTGTGTTTTGCGTGTTTACCAGATGGGATTAAAGTGGAGAAAGGACAAAAGCAAACTGATTGTACTCACTACCACTTCTGGCCGCATAAATTATTCCCACTAACTAAACTGGAAGAATCCTAACTCTCCTCTTTTAAGTCAGTGGGAAACCGATGTTTTTATACTATTTGAAATTGGAAAAAATCAAATATTCAGTTAGAGGATCTGTACATAATTTTTTCAAAACCTGGCAGGATCTAATCAATAATATTTTAGAATAAGTTCTTAAAGCACAGAGGAAGAAATTATCTCCTCATTTGTTTTCTTCTCCATTCATCTCTATTGGTCTATTAAAATCATTAATTTAGGTATGTTTACAAGCCTTATAAGTTTACCGTGGCCATGCTCTCTTCTCTCTCTCAGGGGTGCGGGGTCAAATTGTTTGTCAACCTCAAGAGTATTATTTTTTGTAAAACTTGATCACCTTGTATGGAATGACTATAATAAAATTATTAATAAAAAAGATTGAGGCGTGAGAAGAAGGAGGAATAGGGTAAGGATTTTTTACATAGTTTTCTGTTACTACAGTACAGTGTACAGTATATTTATGTCCGTTTTCCTTTAACTGTAGCTTAGTTGTGGTTTTATGTTTACCAGATTATGATTTTGCCAAATGTGTTAGTGTAGGTAAGTGACTTAGGCTAGGGTGTGTTTCAACTTACACCAAAATTCAGATTACATTACTGTTGCAGGAGCTTGAACTGTGTCATAACCAAGGACTCCCTGTACTGCAGTTAGTAAAGTCTTGTTCCATGATGTTCTTGATGAGCAACAGTGGATTCAAGAGAATACTCAGACCAATGTCTTTTCTTTCTACACTTTATTGTGTTGAAAATTTAATTGTAAAGGATACATTTAACATTTGTACCCAATCTAGTTTTGTATCCCATAATGACAAAGTAAAAAAAAGTACAGACTAGTTTTAAAATTTATCTAAAAAAGAGTGAAACTGCAACTTCACATATGCTGTAAGTATTCAGACCCTCTACTGTGGCACACCAAATTCTAATCAAGGTACACCCTGTTTTGCTTGAATTATTTTTAAGATCTGTCTAGAACTTGATTTGACTTCACCTGTAGAAAATTGAATTCACTGGACATTGTTTAGAAAGCCATACACACCTGTGTATAAAAAGGTCGAACAATTCATTATGCATTTAAGTATAAACAACAAGTTATGAAGTCTAAGGAGCTTTCAAGACCTCCTGCGGCGGTCTTGAGTTCACTCCTACGCAGGTCCCACCAGAAGCCTCTTCAACCAATAGTTATGACAGGGATGAGCTGAGCTGATAGGACAAACACACCAAACTGGATGGATGATGAAAGTGCTCTCCAAGTACATTAATTAAAATAAACAAACAAGCCAAAACAAGTGTCCAAATTATAGCTCAAAAATTCACTAAATCTATAATAATAAAGGCCAAAGCCCTCACTCACTCACTCACTCACTCATCACTAATTCTCCAACTTCCCATGTGGGTAGAAAGCTGAAATTTGGCAGGCTTATTCCTTACAGCTTACTTACAAAAGAAGTTAAGCAGGTTTCATTTGAAAATTCTAAAGCGTAGCGGTCATAGCGATGCGATAACGTTAGAATAGCGTCACGCCATGTTGAAATTTCTTGTTATGGCCCCATCTTCACTTGCGAAATTTGGTAGGCGTCTTCCTCGCTAACTTGAGCCGATGTCCTTACTTATTTGATGGTATGATGCGCAATGACGCCATATTGAACTTTCCAACATCACCAATTTTCAAACTTCCGTGTAGGTAGAAGGCTGACCCATCTTCCGCAATTTGGTAGATGAAAGCACCCTGCGTAACAAAACCGATATGCGTACTTATTTACGATTGGTATGATGCCACTGTCGGCGCCATATTGAACTTTCCCGTCACTAATTCTCCAACTTCCCGTGTGTAGGTAGAAGGCTGAAATTTGGCAGGCTCATTCCTTACAGCTTACTTACACAACAGTTAAGCAGGTTTCATTTGAAATTCTACAGCGTAACGGTCATAGCGGTCAACAATCCGCCATGTTGAACTTTTCTTATTTATGGCCCATCTTCACGAGAATTTGGTAGGTGGCTTCCCACAAAGACTAGCGAAACCAATCGCATACAGTACTATTTGGTGAGGCATGACGTACACCACTGTCAGCGCCATATTGAACTTTCAACATCACTAATTCTACAACTTCCCATGTAGGTAGAAGGCTGAAATTTAGCAGGCTCATTCCTTACAACTTACTTACAAAGTTAAGCAGGTTTCGTACTCAAAATTCTATGCACTTAATGGTCATAAGCGTGTAACAACGCTGGCGCATGCCGGCCATGTTGAACTTTCTTATTTATGGCCCCATCTTCTCGAAATTTGGTAGGCTTCCTGCACTAACGAAACCAATATGCGATACTTATTTGGTGGTATGATTATGCCGCTAGGCCGCCATATTGAACTTTTCAACAGTCTTTGTTGCTTATGGGCCCATCTTCAGAAATTTGGTACCGCGGGTTCCCCAAGCGCTAACTAGATCCTACTACACGCATTGCATATATCGTCCATAGCCTGCAGCTTCCCCTGTACCGTGTGAGGCGTTGGAATCCCCATCCCAACGCCTCCCGTTATTGGCTGCTGCCTGCCTATATAAAGGCCGTCCGTCGCTCCAGTCTCTACATTCCCTTCCTTGCCATAGCCGGGATTCCGCGTCTCCCTACTGCTTACTACAGCCTAATTTGTTTAATCCACGGCTTCTCAGCACTGTTTATTGTTTGTTTATTACAATTATAGTTATTGCATGGGTATTTTACAATTACTTTACATTGCTCCAGGTACCCATTTCCTTTATCATTCCAACCCCCATTACCATGTCTGCTCGAGATGATCACTGCTCGATCAAGAACTGTCACTTACCAGTGGTTTCCATGCCGGAGACCACCTACCTTTCCATTCTCTTTGTTATATATTGCGGCCATATCAGGGCTCACTCTTGATATCGGGAGGAACATTGTGTCTTATGTATTGAATGACTGGGACAGGTTCAAGATGTGGACTGATGACAGTACAGGAGATAATTATACTACACAGGAGCACTATAAGAGTGAAATGCTTAAGCCCTTCACCTATGGATTCTGCATGTGAGGTTGATGGCTGCAGCTGATTGTTAGGTTGTAAGCACTTTCAAATGTACGAAATGGCCAAATATTTTACACCTTTTCGACAACCGCCAATGCCTCTTAAACATCTCTTAGATTCACAGGTGGCGATTTCAGTAGTGGACACTTTGATGTTTATGAATGTTTTAAACTCTCAAAGCTGGATGTGATTTTATCAATGAAACCGGTTGTGTGCTGGCGGCGACAGATGCAAATGTCACTTCAACACAACAAATCCTGCAAATACTGTATGCGTAATTGAAACAAACCATGAAACTCAAACCGATTATGACAGCAGCAATCCAAGCTGTGACATTTGAGACAAGATTACTGTTCACATGGCCAACTGTAAGTTACATGTGCTCAAGAGTAAGCTCAAGCGCACAGCTTGGTCATGTTACAACTGGAGGGCGAACTGAACAACATGGTATACAAAGAGATCCTTAACAAATAATTATTGGCATATTTTCCCTCAGTTTAAAAGGTTTAATTTTCTTCTTAATAAAAATTTTAAGGCAGTACTTGCATTTCACAGACGCCAGGTATTTTGCTAGTCTATACTAATAAAAGGCAAAGCCCTCACTGACTGACTTGCTCATCACTAATTCTCAACTTCCGTGTGGTAGGAAGGCTGATATTTGGCAGACTCATTCCTATCAGCTTGCTTACAAAAAGTTGGGCGGAGTTTTCATTTTGGGGAATTCTCACATTATAATGGTCATAACTAGAAGCTATTTTCTCCATTTACTGTAATGTAGTTGAGCTGAAATTCGTGGGGGGAGATTCGATGTGTGACATCATCCGCCTCTCACGTAATCACACACGCATAGCATTAGAAAACCAGGAAGAGCTACAAAAGCGCTAGAAGAAAACATGCATTATATAATTAAGGAAGGCAGCTGAGAAGTAATTAGAGGCGAGTAGTGACATATAAAACCATATTCAGGGCTCACATGAATTGGCAGTGCCGCCAGACAAAAGCAACAGTTCCAAAGAGTGCTGAACAACAACTGAATTACACTGCTATGCTCCAAATAGATAAACCATACGCCGTGGCTGTAGCAGAGCCTTAAGCCTCTAGCACCAGCTTCCGAGGTTCAATTCCGAGAGGGGATGCACTGAGTATATACGCCGCAGCTTCAGATACATTTTAGCCTCGCATCCCCTTGGTTTGAGGCAGTATGAAAAATATGCGGTTAGCATGAAAGACAGATCACCAGGTGAAGCTTTATGAATAATGGATACTTTATTAGCGATCAATGATTGTTTTGAGTAAGCCATACTCCAGTGTTTTCATTAGATGAGCGGTAAAAAGTAGGCGAGGGAGGATGACTTATTATTGAGGCCGTGTAAGAGGCAAAAGGCTCACAATAGCAGCGGGTTAGATGTACTGGCAGTGCGTCAACTTCGATCTGAATTGGCGATCACATTTGAAAAAAATATATGTTTTTCAAGTTCTGGCCCCAGTCCATATGTGTCAAACTCAAGGCCCGCAGGCCACATCCCGACCCGGCGTGTAATTATATCGACCCGCGGATCATTTTATATACTGTATTAATGTTATTAATGGCCCGGGATATGAGCGCTGGTAACATAATAAACTACAGATCCCATAATGCAGTGCTTTAGCTGCCTTGCGAACACTTACAGCGTTAATCAAGTCTAGCTTATGATGCTGCAAGTTATTCTTGAAGCTAGCCCACCACGATGCGAAGAGAAAAGGTGATTCTGAACATAGAGCGGCTTTAAAACCGATGGGAAGCTGAGTCTCATTTTAGACTAATGTGGCTGTAATTACAGAATTTGATCTAAGGCGGTACTGCTTGAGACAAAACATCAAGATAACCTGAAGACCTGAATGCAATGCACAAGATACAGAAACATAAGAGTTAAAGAAGAATCTGACACTTCAGCAGATTATTTACCGTGCAAAATCACAAAGTGATTTCAAGTGAAACTACTTTTATGGGAGACACAAATGCACCAGTGCAACTTGCCCCACTTTCCCTGTTGCCAAGTAATGTTGAACCAAGTCGCCTAGCGGTGTTCCCAAATACACACTTGCTGATAAACTGAAGCACTGCGCACTGAGTTCGCCGCAGTGACTTTGGTGACTTTGAAAGAACAAAATAAAAATTTTGAGTTGTTTACTTAACCCATTTGCCCGTCGATGTGGAAACTGCACCTGTGCAGATTCAGATGGAAGTGATTGAGCTGCAGTGTAATGGCACACTGAAGGCAAAATTACAATACTGACCTGCACGGTTATTCACTCCATTCCCACTTAAAAAATGCTCTGGCTCCGTCACATGCGGCTCGAACTTTGTGTGCATGTTTGGTAGCTTTATATCACAATGTGAGAAGCTCTTCTCAGTCCACGAAGGTAACAAGCAGCACACAGAATTAAGCCTCACTGATGAGCACCTGCACTCCATCCTGGGGAATCTCACAACACAGAACCTCACACCAAACCAGAAGCAGACTTGATACCAAAAAGATGCCATCCAGCTCCTGATAAGATGACATAAGAGCAAAGAGACAAGCTGAATGATTTCGTTTTATTTATTTGCTTTAGAAGAACAAATTTTATTTATATTTCCAGGTTTGTTATGCAGCATGTTCATATTTGAATTTGTATAATTTTAACAGGATATATTTTTGCTCTGAAACAAAATCTCTTGGATGTTTGGTGGTTTGGTACATGGTACATGAATAAACAAGGGGGCAGACGCGGAGACGGCGGGCAACGCGCATATATATATATACTTCATATATAACTGCCATATATATATATATATATATATATATATATATGTCAATATATATGTATATATGTAATATACGGTAATCCCTGCTTCATATCGCGCTTTGACTGGCGGTTTTGTCTTCGGACGCGGCGCGTAACGCTGGGTTTTGCGGTGGTTTGCTGGGGCGCTATTGAGATGACGGGA
Organism: Polypterus senegalus; assembly: GCF_016835505.1. NCBI lineage: Eukaryota > Metazoa > Chordata > Cladistia > Polypteriformes > Polypteridae > Polypterus > Polypterus senegalus. The sequence continues at coordinate 32,883 of NW_024377424.1, forward strand.
AACTGGCACCCGTCGGTAGATGGCGTGGCAATTCGCTCGATGAAGCGGCAGACGGAAGACTGGAGCAGTGTCCGCTTCCCAACAGGGCGGGTGGAACCTTGTCACTAAGGACAGTTTGACGGCGTGCCTAATGCGCCTGAAATGGCTCCTTTAAGGGCTGTACTGGCTCTCCTTTGTTGTACAGTAAATAAAAAACTCATTATTGTCGGACAAGTCACATCCCATGTCATTGTTGGTGAGAGTAACCATAATTAATTTTCTGCTTACAGTACTTAGGTACATGTCACGTGCAGCTTAGTGTCACTGTACACACACATTTACT
>NW_024377425.1:0-1241 GCF_016835505.1 Polypterus senegalus
AAATCCACACAAAAGGACTAGTACAGAGGGAGGAGGGAAAGAATGATTTGAGTAACCAACCCCTCTAGGTGGGCAATCTGGGCATCCAAACACTCCATCATCTTCTCTGTGGATGAATCAACAGAGGATTCAGAAACTTTCTGTACACTTTATTGTGTCATAGATTTCATTATAATCTCATTTATGTACCATTGTATATACTGTAAGACCAAAGTCCTCCTTCACAAAAGACAGTGCTCTGTACCTCCAATATAATCTATCTGTTTAACACCCCAAGCTGTTCAGTGATCTGTGTCCAAAAGATTAGACTGCCAACACTGTATTCCTCCTTCTGTCCATGTGGCTCATCAAGATACCATGAATTTAGTTTGCTTGACACTTCTTGGACAGTTGAACATGCTCTAATGGTCATGTGGTGGCTACTGGCTATTTTATCCTGAAAAGGCAGATTACTCGGACTGATGTTGTCCTGTTTTCTAACTGCACCAGTGAAATATTCTAAACATAATAAAATTATTTAAACAACTAAACCAACTGAATTAAACCAGTCTATGCTCTCAGAGAAGGCAGCAGTTGTATAACAACTCCATTGACTTTCTGACTAGGAATGCTACACACTCAGCTGGGTCTAAAATTAAACTTATTGTAATGAGTTGCACCAAGTTCATGTGATTTTCTCATCTCTCCCAATGCTCAAATAATATAATAACATGACTAAATGAGAAAAGTTAAAGAGCAATAATAAAAGGAAAACAATGTATGGAGTGATTGTATATAAATAAAATAGCCTCCCCAAAATACACTCAGATACTTTCACATACTGTATATTTTTACAATTTTATGCAATATTCTCCTTTAGCATACTATACATAATACATTAACTTAATTTTCCCACAATATATATAGATATGTATATACACAAAAACACAACAAATAAATACTCACAAAACAAAGGTTTAAAATTTAAACATTGTCTGAATGAAAATGAGAAATTCATGAAATGCCAACTGAATGAATAGTACATAAGTGGGTCAAAGGGAAATTAGAAGACTGCAACCTCCTGAAGATGATAAAAAAAGTTTGTTATCACCCTCCTCCATCAATTGGCTAGGTAGGGTGTAAGGGTGGTCTCTGAAGGTGGCCACCTCACTAACTTCCATTCTCTGTGATGGGAAGGATGAGCTGTTATATTTTTTTATTTTCAGCTCTGATAGAGGTTGACCCATATAAAATGAACATGA
>NW_024377426.1:0-13360 GCF_016835505.1 Polypterus senegalus
ACAGAAAACATTTTCTTGGGGCTTCAAAGCCCTGTCATGAGAATCCCAGTATGCATGTCTGTTCAGTCCAACTTGTGATTCCAGGCATGTCTGTAATGCTTTAAACTATTCATTGAGCTTCGTTGAAGTACAATATCAACAGAGTTCAAAACTCGCAAAATTTCCCCAGGTGAAATGAATGTTTGTGAATGATCAATATATTTTAAACTAGAAAAATACCGAAATCACGGTGCAAAGTACGCTTTTAAATTTTATTAAGAACAAAAAAAGGCAAAATATACCAAAAATTTTTTGGGATCTCTTTGTATCACTTGTCGTTCTGCCTCCAGTTGTTTATGACCAAGCTGTCCCTGAGCTTACTCCTGAGTATAGGATTGGCATTGTGAAAAGCAATTTTTCCCTCAAATCAATGCACCTTTTTGGGCCCTGTCCCTGAGACTTATTAATTGTCATTATGAGCAGAGCCTTACTGGAAATTGGAGGCATTTGAATTGAAATTGGAGATCAGAGGGTATAACGGGGATGCGAGAAATAAAAACTCTCTTCCCTGGGCCACTGCCAGTAAAAATAGTTGCCTCAAATAGGTTCTTTTCTAGACACGTGACCAGAAGTCTCGTGCCATTACAAAGTTTCGGTGGCTGTAAGTTTCTCAGTAACTTTATTGGTGCCCCAGCCTTCAAAATTAGATTATGCTCAGGAGTAACTGGAGGATTCAGAGTGTGGAGAAACTCTAGCGACAGCGTGTCTATTAACTTGTGGATTTTTCTGCAAGTACTTGGCGGCAGCGTCATGAAGTTGTTTTCGTCTAGCTGCATCAGAAAATGTACCATGACGTCTGACACACCTCCTTTTTTACCGTTTTCTCACAGCTTGGATTGCTGCTGTCATAATAGGTTTCCAGTTTCATGGTTTGTTTCAATTACATTAGTTTTGCAGGACTCGTTGTGCTGAAGTGACATTCGGCATCTGTCAAGAGTTTTAAGCATACAACCAGTTTCATCAATAACTTCACATACAGCTTTTGAGAGTTGAAACATTCATAAACATCAAAGTGTCCACTACTCAAATCGTCACCTGTGAATCTAAGATGTTTAAGAGGCATTGACGGTTCTCCAAAGGTGTAAAATATTTGGCCATTTCGGTACGCTTCAAAGTGACAACCAAACAATTCAGCAGAAGCCATCAACTCACATGCAGATCCATAGGTGAAGGGCTTAATCATTTCACTCTTCTAGAGCTCCTGTGTAGTATAATTATCTCCTGTACGTCATCAGTCCACACCTTGAACCTGTCCCAGTCATTCAATACAATGTTCCTCCAGATATAAAGAGTGAGCCTGATATTGCCGTGCAATATGTAACAAAGAGAATGGAAAACGCTGGCGCAATCTCCGGGCATGGAAACCACTCGGTAAGTGACAGTGCTTTGATCGATGGTAATCACCTCGATAGACATGCTAATGGGGTTACGGTTGGAACGATAAAGAAAATGGGTACCTGAACAATGTAAACCAGTGTTTCCCAAACTCGGTCCTGGTGGACACTGGTGGCTGCAGGTTTTTGTTCCAACCAGCTGTAATACTACATTTTTCTTTATGTCACTGTATCTGGACAGTACTGTTATGAGTTTTATTCACATGTGCATGTTAACTGTGGCACACACGGGCTCAGCAGTTAGAATTGCTGACCAAGCATTGGATTAGATAGCCAAAGACAACTGGAGGCTTGTATAGTCAGCTTAAACACAGGTTAGGGTATTTCTGTCCTCTATCAGCACAAACCTTCTTTCCTTCTTGGGAGAATGAGAATCGACATGTAAGCACTATGATATTTCTGTATTTTGTGGGAGAGGAATTCAGCCCTTGTTTGGAGACGGAGAAGACCAGCAAATGAAGCAAGAACCATATAAAAGGTCTGGACAGTGGCCAGACCCTTCGAGGCTGTGCCGACACACGAGGTGTTGGAAAACCTCCCAGCGTGGGGACGGAGAAAATGGCTGACTGTGTTGATCCAGATTCCCACCTGGATAAAAGTCTGTCCATATGCCTCCCGCCTGTAACGGCGAAACGCGTCAGTAAATGTAAGCTAAAAGATATTTTTGTCTCATGTGATTCTTGTAATCGCCGTGAATCACTATGGGAGGGATATCGCCTTTTCTGGTATATTATGATATTGTTTAATTATTTAATAAGCCCCAATATTAAAAGAACACGTTTCCAAGAGAGCTAATGCCTCTGCAGGAAACACCAGCTTCTGTTTTTAATTGAACTTCTGGGCTAATTAAGTGAACTAATATTTCCCAAGTTCTGTGTTTAGGGAACAATATCGAAATTAGAAAACTAAGTTTGCTAAAAAAAAAAAAATTATTAAAATGTACCAAGCAGTTATATAGGAATAATGTATTTTTTTTCTTGTTAACAGTATTTTCATCTTGATTTTCATTCAATTTTTCTAGGTCTTCTAATATTTTAATTAATGTATTATTTAACTAAAGTACTTGCAGCTGTTGATTATTCAGTGTTGTTTGCCAGCATGTCTGCTCTGCTCATTTTAAATTGTCAATGAGGGCTTTGCCTTTTATTAATATAGATGACTGTGCCCGATAATACTTTGTGGCAATAAATAAAACTATAAATTATACATCATACAAATGCCGACTTGTAGAATGTATAATGCTGCAAAGAAGAGCTTTAGTAATATGGGTAACAATACATCTCTCACTGTAATACTCTCATAAATATCCATTCTTTGCCTCATGCAGTGTTTTCATGCAACACTGAACGTATGTCATATAGTATATATCTATACATAATTGTTTTCGTCATACATTCATACATTAAAAAAACATACATTATATACATCCGCTCTGCAGAAAATAGTAGTGGTGCAGCGGTAGTGCTGCTGCTCCATCATAAGGCTAGCCTGGGTTCGGGTCCAATGTCCACCCATTATGAATTGTCACCAAAAAGAGTCTTTTTTTCCATTTAACAGCAGATTTCACCGTGGACCAAGAGCGAGCAAGGCGAGAACACTAGTAAAGATATATCAAATGGAAATGGGCATCTTGTTTAATGTTTATAACAAAAAAAATTATTTGACATTTCAAATGTTACTGTAGTTGTTGATGGCAGGTTTAGCGATTTACTGTACATTTTTAAATATTAAATTAATAAGTTGGAATGTGCACTTACTTTAAGTGTTGGGGAGGGGGAGAGCTACACGGTAAATGTGTTAGTAACTGGGATTGCACCTCTATAACTGGAAGATTGCTTAGGAATGATACAGACTGGCCAAATATGTGTTTTAGGAAATGTTTTATTATTGCAATGTGCTGTGACTAAGACAACTTTTTACTAATCGCCTATCAAGACCTTGAACAATGTGCTCACAAGGGAGGAATGCTGCTGTTAAAAGCAAATGCTGTGTTTATCCCGCTGCTTTTTGTTGCCTCAGCACTCAAGAAGATCTTTAATGCCGACCTCATGCACTGCTCACCTTGGAGTGTCCAGTGTGTGTCTGTGTGTCAGTGTACTGGTGACTGATCTGCAACCGTGTCTCTCAGCCTCTCCGATGTGTCCGGATTGGCACCGTTGAATGTTTGGTGCAGCAGAGCAAATTCAATCTGATCTACCACAGTGGGTTTGTTATCTCCTTTTTCAATGGAGGGGTTCATGGACATCAAATGGCAATGAATAGAAGATGTATTATTAAGATTAATGTAAGTACGTGAGCTGCCTGACGCAATTTGTCATTGCATTCTGATGGCGATTCTAAGTGGGGATGATTCCCGAACAGATCTCTTATGTGATCCTTCCACAGTATCTCTCAAAATTATTTAGCTCAAATTGGTTATTAAGATTTCACTCCTGATCATTTTTTTTTATTATTATTAATTTTGATGAGTCTTTAATTTGGATCGAACTCGGGCTTGCACTATGCTCAGAATTTGAAAAGCAACAACCTTAGTCAGTTGAGCCACTGACGGCATCTTTTCTTTATAGCGAACTCGTTACTTTTGTGCTCCACAAAACATTGTAAAGTATTAATAAATTAAATATTTCAATTCTTGATCAAATAATAACATCTGTGATTTAAGAATTTCACCTTTTCTTTCTCATATGTGCTTACCTATATCATGGCAAAATTTATATATCTATACTAATAAAAGGCAAAGCCCTCACTGACTGACTGACTGACTGACAGACTCACTCACTCACTCACTCATCACTAATTCTCCAACTTCCCGTGTAGGTAGAAAGCTGAAATTTGGCAGGCTCATTCCTTACAGCTTACTTACAAAAGTTAAGCAGGTTTCATTTCGAAATTCATCGTAACGGTCATAACTAGAACCTATTTTTCTCCATATACTGTAACGGACTTTAGCTCGATGGCCGTGGGGGGCGGAGCTGCGTGTCACATCATCACGCCTCCCACGTAATCACGTGAAATGACTGTGAACGCAGTACGTAGAAAAGAAGGAAGAGCTCCCAAAGAGAAGAAAAATGCATACAAGCTAATTCATAAGTGCAGCTACTGTGGAAACAAAGCACGGTGTAAACCGTAAGTTTAAATTAAGTTTATGGACACGCTCCCGCTGCCGTTTGTCATGCCTTCGTCGAATACTTTATTCACGAGATACAAGTTGAATGAGAACACACGAGGTATAAACGAGACTTTGGATCACTTTGTAACAGAGTTAAAATTGCTGTAGCAAGAAACTTTTAAGTGCCGGGTCTTAGCTAACATTAAATAAAGCCGTGGACATTGCAACATCACACAAGACTCAACTCAGTATGAGTGATCACTTCCATGCATCAAACCTGTTCAAAAAATGCATTACACAATTGACAAGGTAGGAAAAGAATATGCCCCGAGCTGAGCTCCACAGCTAACGCAGTCTTGCGGAAGCAACTTTGTCACGCTGCCACCAAATACTCACAGAAAAATCCACAAGTTAATACACACACTGTCTCTAGAGTTTCTCCACACTCAATGTATTCCTCGCATCCCCGTTACACCCTCTGATCTCCCATTTTAATTCAGATGCCTCCAATTTCCAGTAAGGCTCTGCTGCGTGATGACAAGTAATAAGTCTCAGGGACAGACCCTACAAAAAGTTGCCATTGATTTCAGGCAAGATTGCTTTTCTCCTGGACAACTATACGTTGCATTCTCAAGAGTGAGCTCACGCAGCTTTGTCATATTACAACCAGAGTGCTGAACTGACAACGTGCTATATAAAGAGAACTATAACAATCGTAATAAACAAACAATAAAACAGCGGAGAACCCGTAGATTAAATAAAAAGGCAGCTTCCTTGGCAAAGCAAGGAAAAAGGATGGCCTTATATGTCGCTCGCTTATAAAACAGCGAGAAGCTGTGTAAAGGCTGCTTCACAAAAAACCAGCGGATCACCTTATGTGAGCAGGCAGTCAGCTAAAGAAGGGAATCAATAAATATCTATAATCGTAATAAACAAACAAAAAATAGCGCATGCCGCGGATTACATAAAGGAAATGGGTACCTGAACAGTAAAGTAAGTCTTGAATAGCTACACAATAACTATAACAATCGTAATAAACGAACAATAAAACAGTACAGAACCGTGAAGCAAGGAGAAACGACGGCCTTATATGGCGCTCGCTTATAAAGCAGCGGAGAAGCTGTGTGAAGGCAGCTACACAAAAAAACAGCAGAGCACCACACTCTGAATGTATTCCTCACATCACCGTTATACCCTCTGATCTCCCATTTCAATTCAAATGCCTCAAATTTCCAGTAAGGCTCTGCTTCACGATGACAATTAATAAGTCTCAGGGACACACCGTACAAAAGGTTGCCATTGATTTCAGGCAACATTGCTTTTCTCCTGGACAAAACTATACGTTGCATTCTCTAAAGTAAACTCAGTGCACAGCTTGGTCATATTGCAACCGGAGTGCTGAACTGACAACGTGCTATACAAAAAGATCCTTAACAGATAGTTATTGGTATATTTTTCCCACAGTTTAAAAAGGTTTTTCTTCTTAATAAAAATTAAAATCATTTGTCAGAGAAAGACGGGATTTTGCTATATATATATAGCAAAATCCCGCGTTTTCATGTAATTTTAAGAAATATATATATATATATATATATATATGTGGATATATATACAGTATGTGGATATGTATGTATATATATATATATATATTATCACGCACGCTGAATAGGAGACGCTGGACGACCTTAACACGCTCGAAGACGCTCACCGGCAGGTAGTGGAGGGTACTAACCCTTCTCCTTTGCTTTCTTCCAGGAAAAAGACGCCCGCCACCATAAGCCTCATTCCCGCAGTGCACGCTACTTCAGCCTTCCTCCCGCCATCTTTCTTGACGCCATCAATCCCATCCTCCCTCACGGTTCCTTCCCAGCATTCCTCCACTTCCGGCTCCTCCATTATAAAATGGCCGCCAACGTCTTGTATGGTGTCGCGCATATGAACCTGTTTTGTGTTTATATTTTGACATGGTTTCTTTTGAATTGTGGATTGTTCTGCAATATACGGGCCCGGAAACCCCAAACCTTTAAGCTGTTTATTGTTGCATCTTTTACAATATATATATATATATATATATATATATATAGATCTGTATATATATATACATATATATGTGTCTGTGTGTGTATATATACATATTTATCTGTATGTATGTATGTGTATATGTATATATGTATATGTGTGTGTATATATATGTTGATATGTATATATGTATATATATGTAGATCTGTATATATATATATATATAGATATATATATATATATATATATATATATATATATATATATTGTCACAAAACGAGACAAAGACAGAAAAAGGTTTGGGGCAGCCACCCATGTAATTCGGTATCCTGGCTGCAACTTCGTTTTTCCTTTAAACACCGTGTCAGCCTGCGACGGCCCGGGAGTTGCCACGTCAGCCAGGACGGCTGCTTCACCTCTCTCTGCCGGCTGATTACACGGGCGGCGGAGGCAGCTTGAGACGGTTCATCTCCGGCCCATAACGAGGCCCAACTTAACCCCGGGAGTGGTATGTGTCTCACCGCTTAATGTCAGACCAGTCCGCCCCAGTATCACCGGGTGTGGAGGATCAGGAAGGATTGCCACGGTTACTTCCGGACTGATCCTCCGTAGCTAATGACACAAGCGGGCGGTGCTGTACCAGCTGGTTTCCCCGTGGCACAGGTTATACTGGTCTTGAATTTTAGCCATTGTCGCTGTAGATAAAACGGCGGGCAACAATGGAAATGTTGCTGCCGGAATCGAGCAGAGCGGAAGTTTTAAACCCGTTAACATCACCACGCCTGTATGCGGGACCGCCAACGGGTTGTCAGAGCAGCACAGCCCTCCTCCCTCCACCTGCATTCCTCCTCGCCTCCAAGCGGTTTATCACAGCGGCCATGGACGCCATGCAAGCTCCGGTTATACAGGAGGGGCTAGGTCTTGGGACATACCCCGCTGAGTTTGGCAGAAGGACGGTTCTGCTCTCCCAGAGTGTGAGGCCGCCTCTGTGTTTCCAGAAGCTCTATGAGCCCTGACATGTTCAGAACTGCACGCCCCAGACCGGCTGGGTGAAGCCCTGGGGAAGTAGTTTCAGGAGCAGATAGCACGCTACCTGCTCAATGACCTGGTAGGGCTTGTTTTCCAAGGGCCGTAGCCACTGCCATACTTTTGCCCATAAGGACCAGGCTTGTTTACTGGTCGGCCTCTCAGGGTCCAACCTCCACTTCGTTATTTTACTCACCTGCCAGTCTGGGGCACCCCAAGGTGGTAAAAGGGGCTGTGGTTTCACTGGGGGGCAGGCACTCTCCCCAAGAGAGCATACTGAGTCCTCTTGTCTCCCTCCAGGGCAGCCCATCGGTGAGCCCCACCCAAGACACTCCCTGGCCTCTAGATGGCCTAGTTCTGCTGTTGGGAGCGGAGCCCGCGACCGGTCTCGCCAACCACGGGCACCCTCCCCGCCTGAATACTCGGCCCCGGTACGCTCCCACCTGGGTGTTTTGCAGGTCCTGTCCCCTTCTCTTCTGGGACTTCTCCATCCTGCCGGCTACGCCACTGTCACAAAACGAGACAAAGACAGAAAAAGGTTTGGGGCAGCCACCCATGTAATTTGGTATCCTGGCTGCAACGTTTTCTTTAAATACCAGCACTGAAGTGCTTACAACAGAGTCCAAAACAAGACTGACACAGAAGGGAAAAGGGAAGGCTTTTAAAGGGGGAGACAGGAAGTGAGGTCATAAGGGTCGGGCACGTGTTCATTGTTCATTGGTTTAGTCCCGGATGTGACATCAGGGGCCGGAGCTGGCAAGGTCTGTCTCCATTGGCTCGGTCCCAGAAGTGACGCCCAGAGAGACAGGTGGAACCTCCCGGGTTAGGTCTACAGGGAAGTGAGAAAGAGAGTTAGTGCGCTCTGCCACATCCCGGCATGGCTCAGAACTGCCTTCACTCGAGCCCTTTAGCTGCCTCCCATGCGCAGTGTGACAAGGCCCCTCAGCCCAGACCCGGGTCGGGCGACCTTAACCGAGAGGTCGTAAACCCGAGAGAGAGCATCGGCGCTGGCATGGAGAGCACCCGACGATGAACGAGCGAAAACTTGTACGGCTGCAGGTCAAGAAACCACCGGGTGACCCGCGGATTCGACTCCTTGTGCAGGGCCATCCACTGTAGAGGTGCATGGTCCGTGACAAGGGTGAACTCACGGCCCAACAGGTAGTACCTCAGCTGAGTGATCGCCCATTTAATCGCCAGAGCCTCCCTCTCCACCGCGCATACCTGGTCTCCGGTCCAACAGTTTCCGCTCAGGAACATGACGGGGTGTTCACACCATCGACACTTTGGCTCAGCACGGCTCCCAGGCCTGTGTCCGCGTCCGCCTGGAGGATGAAAGGCAAAGAAAAGTTAGGTGCCATCAAAATAGGTGCGGACGTAAGGGCCTTCTTCAAGTCACCAAATGCAGCGCCTGTTTTGCAGTCCATACCACAATGTTCGGGCCCTCTTCTTTGTTAAATCAGTCAAGGCGCCTCTCAAAACCGGGTACAAACCGGCGGTAGTACCCGCTAACCCGAAAGGCTTGGACCTGCCGCTTGGTTCATGGACGGGCCATTTCAGAATGGCATCAATTTTGGAGCACTGTGGCCTTACGGTACCCGACCCACCAGGTAGCCTAAATATTTGGCCTCGCTTAATCCAAAGAAACATTTCTTGGGATTAATCCGAGCCCGCCTCACCAAGTGTCCGTAATACCGCTTGGACATGCTGTAGGTGTTCCTTCCATGTGCTGGAATAGATGACCACGCCATCTAGGTAGGCAGCACTGTATGAGTTATGAGGCCAAGCACTTTGTCCACCAGACGCTGAAAGGTTGCTGGAGCCCGTGTAACCCAAATGGAAGGACACGATACTGCCAGTGTCCGCTAGGGGTACTAAACGGGGTTTTTTCCTTCGGAGTCCGTTAAAGGAACCTGCCAGTACCCTTTGTCATGTCAAGTGTGGTCAGGTATTGAGCCTGTCCAAGCCTCTCGAGGAGGTCGCCCGCGCGTGGCATTGGATAGGCATCAAATTGGGAGACTTGTTGCCGACGGAAGTCATTGCAGAACCTCCAACTCCGCCAGGCTTACCGACGAGCACAATGGGGCTGGACCAGGGACTATAACTCCTCAATACACCTAGTTCCAGCATGCGCTTGATCTCAAGCTCCACTTCAGCCTTTTTGCCTCGGGAAGACGGTACGGCTTCTCGGACAACAACCCCGGCTCTGTCACAATGTTGTGCTCAATCAGAGAGGTCCTTCCGGGTGTTCACTGACTACCTCTCGAACGGTCCGGATAACTGTTTCCAGCTCCTGCCGCTGCCTGGGTCTCAAGTCTGCGCCAAAGTTAAGGTCGTGTGAGCGAAGAGTGAGCGGGCTGGCCGGAGGAGGGATCGGGTCCCTGTCCTTCCACGGTTTCAGCAGGTTCACATGATATACCCGCTCCTTTGGCCGACGATTGGGTTGACTCACCAAATAGTCGACCAGTCCCTTCCTCTCCTTAACTTCGTAGGGGCCCTGCCAGTGGGCAAGCAACTTAGAGTGGGAGGTAGGCACTAGGACCATGACCCGATCTCCCGGGTGGAACTCCCAAGAGACGCCGCGTTGTAGTAGCGAACCTGTGCTGCTTGAGCCTCCTCCATGTGACTTTTAAGGACAGGCCAATCTTTCCAAATCTATCGCAGAATCGCGCGATATACTCCAGTATGTTAGTGGTGGGAAGAGCCTCTTCTTCCCAGCCTTCTTTCAAAATATCCAATATGCCCCGAGGTTGTCGCCCATACAGTAGTTCAAAGGGGAGAACCCGTGGAGGCTTGTGGGACTTCCCGATAGGCAAAAAGGACGAGGGGGAGGAGCTGATCCCAGTTCCTTCCATCCTCGCTGACCACCTTACGCAGCATTTGCTTGAGAGTTTGATTAAACCTCTCTACTAATCCGCCGGTTTGAGGATGATACACCGAGGTTTTTAAATGCTTTATTTTCAGTAATCTGGCAGTCTCCTTGAACGTCTCCGAGGTGAAGGGGGTCCCCTGGTCTGTCAAGACTTCTTTGGGGATCCCCACGCGCGCGAATACCCCTAGTAATTCCCGTGCGATGGCTTTAGAGGTAGCTGAGCGCAACGGAACAGCTTCGGGGTATCGTGTAGCATAATCCACGAGGACTAAAATGTACTTGTGTCCTCGGCTGAGGGCTCTAGAGGTCCCACCAGGTCGACCCGATTCTGTGGAAGGGAACGCCAATCAAGGGAATAGGAACAAGAGGAGCACGGTCCCTCCTAGGAATCTGTCGCAGTTGACACTCCGGCAGGAAGCGCAAAAGCGACGTAACCTCCTCATTAATTCCTGGCCAGTAAACCGGAGCTTGATCCGCTCCAGAGTTTTTTCGGTGCCCAGGTGGCCACCTAGGAGGTGGGCGTGTGCTAGCTCGCAGACCTGCCGCCGGAAGGTACGCGGCACTAGCAGCAGCCTCCTCTCCTGCCCGCCATGCATTGCTACACGGTAAAGGAGGTCATTATCTAACACAAAGTAGGGGCCCTGTGGCATCGACTGACTAGTGCGCTGGCCATTGACAAGGACCACTGCATTTTTTACAAACTTCAGGGAGTCGTCATTCCATTGCTCCCTTTGAAAGAAGCCGGCGCTTTTAAATTGAAACCGCAACACGGAGAGAGGGTCAGCGCCGACCTCAATGGGCGTGGTTTCTCCCCCGCCGGCGTTGGTGGATGACGGTCAGCCTGCGACGCCCGGAGTTGCCACGTCAGCCAGGACGGCTGCTTCACCTCTCTCTGCCGGCTGATTACACGGCGTGGAGGCAGCTTGAGACGGTTCATCTCCGTCCATAACGAGGCCCAACTTAACCCCGGAGTGGTATGTGTCTCACCGCTTTTAATGTCAGACCAGTCCCGCCCTAGTATCACCGGGTGTGGAGGATCAGGAAGGATTGCCACGGTTACTTTCTGGACTGATCCTCCGTAGCTAATGACAAAGCGGCGGTGCTGTACCAGCGGTTTCCCGTGGACACAGGTTATACTGGTCTTGAATTTTAGCCATTGTCGCTGTAGCACAAAACGGCGGGCAACAATGGAAATGTTGCTGCCGGAATCGAGAGAGCGAAGTTTTAAACCCGTTAACGATCACCACGCCTGTATGCGGGACCGCCAACGGGTTTGTCAGAGCACACCAAGCCCTCCTCCCCTCCACCTGCATTCCTCCTCGCCTCCAAGCGGTTTATGCGCTGCCAGCGCCGCTGACGCCGATGCAAGCTCCGGTTATACAGGGAGGGGCTAGGTCTTGGGACATACCCGGCTGAGTTTGGCAGAAGGACGGTTCTGCTCTCCCAGAGTGTGAGGCCGCCTCTGTGTTTCCAGAAGCTCTATGAGCCCTGACATGTTCGTAAACTGCACGCCCCAGACCGGCTGGGTGAAGCCCTGGGGAAGTGCTTTCAGGAGCAGATAGCACGCTACCTGCTCAATGACCTGGTAGGGCTTGTTTTCCAAGGGCCGTAGCCACTGCCATACTTTTGCCCATAAGGACCAGGCTTGTTTACTGGTCGGCCTCTCAGGGTCCAACCTCCACTTTGTTATTTTACTCACCTGCCAGTCTGGGGCACCCCAAGGTGGTAAAGGGGCTGTGGTTTCACTGGGGGCAGGCACTCTCCCCAAGAGAGCATACTGAGTCCCTCTTGTCTCCCTCCAGGGCAGCCCACTCGGTGAGCCCCACCCGCACACTCCCTGGCCTCTCTAGATGGCCTAGTTCTGCGTGCTGGGAGCGGAGCCCGCACCGGTCTCGCCAACCACGGGCACCCTCCCGCCTGAATACTCGCCCCGCACGCTCCCACCTGGGTGTTTTGCAGGTCCTGTCCCCTTCTCTTCTGGGACTTCTCCATCCTGCCGCTACGCCACTGTCACAAAACGAGACAAAGACAGAAAAAGGTTTGGGGCAGCCACCCATGTAATTCGGTATCCTGGCTGCAACTTCGTTTTTCCTTTAAATACCAGCACTGAAGTGCTTACAACAGAGTCCAAAACAAGACTGACACAGAAGGGAAAAGGGAAGGCTTTTAAAGGGGGAGACAGGAAGTGAGGTCATAAGGGTCGGGCACGTGTTCATCGTTCATTGGTTCAGTCCCGGATGTGACATCAGGGGGGCCGGAGCTGGCAAGGTCTGTCTCCATTGGCTCGGTCCCAGAAGTGACGTCCAGAGAGACAGGTGGAACCTCCCGGTTAGGTCTACAGGGAAGTGAGAAAGAGAGTTAGTGCGCTCTGCCACATCCCGGCATGGCTCAGAACTGCCTTCACTCGAGCCCTTTAGCTGCCTCCCATGCGCGCGTGTGTGACAATATATGTATATATGACAGCAACACTCATAAGAGTGACAAAACAATTACATTGACAATCATGTTACGTTATTTTTAAAATGTTTCCTTTTCTATTTCATAACTTCTTTAACACACTACTTCTCCGCTGTGAAGCGCGGGTATTTTGTTATTATATATATATATATATATATATATATATATATATATATATATATAAAAGAGAGATGGGATCCCGAGATCTGTGTTTGTGTCAGCCTACAGATGATCCTCCACGCTTCCTTAGCGTGTGTTCAGTCCCCTTACAAACCCCGCCACCTTCATAACACGAAAGGCAGAGACACGGCGTGGCATATGGACAGTGGCTGTACAGGCTTTGAAATGATTGGACAGCACGACAGCAGCAGCAGAAAGACAGCAGATGATCCGACGGCATGACTTTAGCATGCTGCTCAGCCGTACTCTTCACCATGCGAGCAG